>NC_060268.1:173075502-173308376 GCF_021613505.1 Equus quagga | reverse complement strand
CTCCTCCCTTCTCTTCCTTCCCTCCTCCCTTCTCTTCCTTCCCTCCTTCCTTCTCTTCCTTCCCTCCACCTCTCCTCTCCTCCCTCCCTCCTTTCTGGGACTCCAGGCTGCTCCAACATCTCCCAGGGGCTGGCCCATAAGGAGCTGTTTCAGGGCTCGGTGCAGAGGGGCGCTCAGAGCCTGATGGAGTGATGAACATCTCCCAGTGCTGTGGACGGCCCCAGACAGCACCTGCCGTTGTCCCTTGGAGGTGGCTGTGAGGCCCGCAGGGCTGCAGGGCAGGGAGAAGACCCAGAGGGCGGGGATGGCTCCTCCCATCCCTGGTGCAGGACCTGGAAGCCAGGTCTGAAGGCAGGTGGGAAGATGCACTCCTGGCAGACAAGCAAAGGGCGCCCTTACTCTCCCTGTCTAGGCTCACATTCCCCCGGGGTGGGGGGAGGGGTGGAACGAGCGCCCCTGGTTCCTCCCCCAGCTCCTTCCTGACGGTGTGAGGCTGGTGGGAACCTGGCCACTCCTGGGCCACACCGGCAGTTACTGCTCGCGAAAAAGCAGGCAGGTGACCAGGCGCTGTTCTCGCCTGGCCTCCCTGGGTTCCTTCAGTGGAGCCTGCGGGCCGAGCAGGTGTCCCAGGGGCACCTGGAGGTTAACTAATGGGAACACTAATGATGCCCTGTCCTCACTTGGCTCTTTGGGCTGAGAATGCAGAGGGGAGGAGGGTGGGCTCCTCTCCAAACCCAAGCTGCGCACAGCTCCTGTCAGGGGCGGGGAGGCCTCCTGATTCCTGCTGATGACTGTCTCCCCATGAACAGCCCGCAATGAGAGCCAGTGTCCATCACGCCAAGCTCTGTTCCCAGAGCTTTACAGAGGCGCTGTCATTAAGCCCCTTGCACAGATGAGGAAACTGAGGCACGGGGTGCTAACTTGTCAGGGATCACACACCTGGCAAACAGTGGCGCCGGGATTCAGACCTGGACCCGCTCGGGGCCCAGCACGTTGCCACCTTGGGGAGGCGAAGCTGGCAGAGCTGCCGGGAGGAACACGGCGTGGGCAGAGCGGGCAGACCCCAGGGTCCACTCCCAGCAGGGACCCAAGTCCTGGCTTTTCAGGGCAGGGCTTCCTCTAGGTCTGACAGATTTCAGAAAAGAAAATACAAAGCAACGACACGTGATTTTCCTTTCTCAAAAGTACCTTTTTGTGTATTCATTGGCTACAACAGAGGAGGTCGTCAGACTCTCTAAACACTCCAGTTAGTAAGTTTTCAGAGTTGTATTTAAACAAAACACCATGTGTGTTTGCTAACAGAAATGAAATATGATGAGAAAGAGGCGTGTGAGGGGGCTAGTTCTGTGACATGTGACAGGAAACAAACGGAAACTTTTAAACTGGGATTACCCAACACCTGTCGGTAACCTTTCTAGAACATTCTGTGGAGAGTCAGGCCGGCCTGTGAGCCTGTCAGGCGGTCAGGTGGGAAGGCCTCTGGGGCCTCAGGGGTGAGGACTCTGGCTGTTGCTCGGCTGGGGCTGCCCTGAGCCCTCCTGGGGCCCTACCTCTCAGCAGCCAGGTGGCTGTACCCTCCGTGGGTCAGACCCTTCCTCAGGGACCTAAACATGTGGCTGTCCCCCATCACGTGTGCTGAGGCTATCTCAGGCTTGCACCAGCCTTGACTCAAAGCCAGCCCTCTCTCTGGCTTTTCCCAAAAACCCAGTCACATCAAGCATGTGGTGGATTTCATAGTTTTATTAAAGATTTGTGGGGTCATGGGGAGAGAGCGTACTGCACAGGCCATGGCACTCCCGAGAAAAATCCCCATTAGGTGTGTCTTCTCTCAAGGCAGCTCCATGACAGCACTGCCAGGAGGCGCGTGGAGCAGACGTGGGCAAGGGGCCTGCAGTCCCCAGCACACGCTCCCAGAGACGGGTACTCAGCGCCTCAGTGTGGCCCGGCTCCCCCCTCCAACCCTGCTCACCTGCCACCGGGCTCAGGAGGCAGCCCTCCCCAGGCAGGGCTGGTCATGAAGAAGCCCCAAATTGCTTCTTGCTGCTGCCGCCAAGGCAGAGGCTCCCAGGACCACCCCCTAGGGAACTCTGACCTTTCTGTCCCCTCCTGTCCCTCTCTGCCTGCCTTCTCAGGCTGCTGGGGCCACTCTCGGGAAAACTGAGGCTGGGGGGGCCTCTGCATCCATTCCTCTCCTGGACGACAGATGGCCCGCACATTTTCACGCTGACGAAGAACTCGTTCACCTGCAAACCGGGCCAACAGGACGAGGGCTTGGAGAAGGAGCAGAGGTCCCACGGGGTGGTGGCCAGGCTCCCTTGCCCCTGCACAGCTTCCCTGCCTGGTTTTGTCTGAAGCAGGATATGCAGGCCAGTCCTGGCCCCGAGCGCTTCGTGCCTGGGAAGGAGTCAGGGCTTCTGCGCAGAGACGGCCTTAGGCACACTGCAGACCTCATGTGGCCCTTCCTGGTCTGAGGCCCTGGCACCTGGGCTTGGGTCCACTAAGCAGCACAGGCTCCTGGGCAGGGGACAAGGGGCAGGGACCCAGGGAGCACCTTGGTCAGGAAGGAGCCCCCGGTAATTGGTTTCCGGGGGAGCTGCTCTGACAAGAAGATATTGCCAGCCTCACTGGGACAACTTTGGCCTCTCCTGTTCCTCTGCCGCCCACCAGGCCCCCTTCATTCTGTATCCCTCCATCCAACATTTATTATCCAGGGCTTTCTACGTGCTGGACCCTCTTCTGGGATCTGAGGATTCAGGAAAGAACATGACAGACCCAGCCCTGCCCTCCTAGAGCTGACAATCTAGTGAGCGAGCCAGGCAAAAAACACATCAGGAAGGGGCCGGCTCCGTGGCCGAGTGGTCAAGTTCGCGTGCTCTGCTGCGGCGGCCCAGGGTTTGAATCCTGGATGCGGACATGGCACCGCTTGTCAGGCCACGTTGAGACGGCATCCCACATCCCACAACTAGAAGGACATGCAGCTAGGATATACAACTGTGTACAGGGGGAGTTTGGGGAGATAAAGCAGGGGGAAAAAAAAAAAAAAAGACTGGCAACAGTTGTTAGCCCAGGTGCCAATCCTTAAAAAAAAAAAAAAGAAACACATCAGGTAATGTTGGGGTTCCGGAGGAAAATGAAGCAGGTCAGGGAGTAGAGAGGGATGGGGCACTATTTATAAGAGCTGGATCAGGGTCGGGCTTTCTGATGATGAGGTGACATTTGAGGCGAGGTCTAAAGGAGGAAGAGAGAACCATGTGAAAGGCTGGGGAAGAGAGCTCCAGGCAAAGGGCACAGCAAGTGCAAAGGCACTGAGGTGGGTCCATGATTGGCACGTTCAAGGTGAGACAGAGATGTGGACCTAGGTAGGTCGCCAGGGGCCAGATTGTACAGGGCCTTCCTTATAGACAGGCCATGGTAAGGACTGGATTTCACTGCATGTGCGTTGGGAGCCACCAGAGAGATGTGACCATTATGTGTCTAAAGCATTGGGCTGGCTGCTTCGTGAATGGACGAAGAGCTGACAGTGGAAGCAGGGAGATGCCAACGCTGCTAGGTTCCTGGCTCCAGGCCTGAACTTCCTTCTCCAGTGCAGTTGCTGGGACCCACCACGGTGGTCTGCGGGACACACAGCCTCACTGCCGAGCAGGGACCCTTCCCTCCAAGTCTGTCCCTCTTGCCTTGGCCAGCAAGGCTGTTTTGAGAACACAGCTCCCCTGCTACCTGGAACAGCTGATGGGAGCCACTGCCCGGTTCTCCGGTGAGCACAGCATGCAGGGCTGGGCCCTCACTGTGCCCCCCATAGGGGACCAAGCAGCTGGTCCCCTCACTCGGCCCACCCAGCCCCAGGGGACATTTTCCAACATTCCTGAAAGGTGGAGCCAGCTGCTCATGTTGGTTCAAGGGCTATTTTCATGACCACACCTTTTTCTGTGCTGTCTCATCTGCTGGGCACCCTGGGTCCGTCCTGCTGGTCCTGACTGCACCCATCTTCCAGGGCCAGGCGAAGATACCTCCTCCCCGGGGGCTTCCAGGGAGTCAACCTGCTCCCTCTCCTTTCTGAACCCCACTGCGCCCGCTGGGCCCCTCTCCTGGTCTGTCTTCCGGTCACTCTGAGGGTTCTGTTCAGACCTCCCCTGGTCGGGGGTGAATTTCCCCGTGCCCAGGGCTACTCTGTACCTCTCTGCTCCCTCCCAGCCCCAGGCTTCCCTGGCTTTAGGGAACTGCCTCCCACAGGAGTCCCTGGAAGGTGATGGCTCTATACATACTTGGAGCCTGGTGGTTCCCACGGGCGGGCATGGGGCCGGGGATGGTGAGGCTGCAAAGGGCTGGGATGTAGGAAGGTGATCCTGAGTCTCAGGCAGGAGATTGCTGTTGGGGGGGGGGGGGGGGGGGGGGGAGATTTTTCGGGAGGAACTGCTGGAGGCCGACCGAGCAGGTTTCTAGACATCCCTCAAGGAGAGAGAAGGGGATCCACCTGGCTCCACATCAAGTTCTTTCTGCTCAAAAAGTTTTCTCCAATGCCAGAGTGGGTGACATTAGAGATGTTAGGAGTCACTCTGTCCTCCTTTTCTCTCTCCCGCCCACTCACGTTCTAATCCCAGCTCCCGCTTGTCTGTGCCACGCAAGCAAGACTCCCTGTGGTGAGTGAAGGCTGACAGTCTCATCCATCTTCCAATGAGCAGTGAGGCTGACAGATGGCACATGTTCCTGAATAACTAGTAAGGATTGGAGCATCCTCTAGACTGACAAGGCCTTGCACCTGTCGTCTCTCATCGTTCTCTCAGCCACCCTGGGAGGTCGGCAATATTAGCACCATTTTATAAATGAGGCTCAGGTGACAACTTGCTCAAGGCCAGGCTGCTGGATTGCAGGGACGCACCGTCCCTACTCCTTCCCCTTTGCTCCCGGTCTCTGGCACTGGTGTTCAGAACCACAGGGCTGAGTGGGTTCCCAGGGGGAAAGAGCAAAACCCGAGGCTCGGCTGAGTTATTGTGAGCCAGAGTGTGGCTCTGGCAGGCCCTCTGAAACATGCAATGGCATCTCTAAAAGCAGCAGCTTAGATCAGCTTCTTAGCATCACTGAAATTAACTTACGTTGGGATCTTGCTAGAATACCACCCCCTAGGACTGCTCTCTAGCTACTTAATGGGACCTGGTAGATTTTCCTTGGCTTAACTCTTGGCAAAGTCTAGCAACTTAGGACAAGCAAGGGTCTGTCGTTCAATTAAATTCCCAATTGATATGCATTCCAGAAGACCATTGGGAAGTAAGCCTAATCTGTACAACTAAATTTTATTGCTGGACACATAGTTCTTAAGAAAACGATCTGAGTCATTTCCCCCCAAATCAGCCTGAAGAAATCTTCCGTTTCTTAGGCCTTCCTCCTTACCTCACTCCCTTCCACAATGTATCTGTGCAAACTTACGGTTTGCCAATCTCTTCCTTGAGCTTTCCCATTTGACTATATCGCAGACTCGTCGGGTCTTCTCTTCTGATCACTGCTCTACAGTAGTGCCCACGATGGCTTCGGACGTAACTATTTTTCATCTTCCACCCTGCCTGAAGCATTAGGGCTTAAAAATGATGGTGGAATGTCAAAGATTGGAATAAGGTGAGGGTCTTAATAGGGCAGAGCACATTAGGAGGTGTCTAGAGGAGAACTGAGATTTGCTTAAAAATGATGATAATGGGGGTCGGCCTGGTGGCGTAGTGGTTGAGTTCGTGTGCTCCGCTTCAGTGGCCCAGGGTTTGCGGGTCTGGATCCCGGGCACCGACCTAGCACCGCTTGTCAAGCCACACTGTGGCAGCATTCCACATAAAACAGAGGAAAATTGGCACAGATGTTAGCTCAGCAACAATCTTCCTCAAGCAAAAAGAGGACTGGCAACAGATGTTAGCTCAGGGCCAATCTTCCTCACAAAGAAAAAAAATGCTTAGAATGAAACAGTTCTTGGATTGAAACTTTTCTATCATCTATTGCTGTCTTCTATCGTGGAACTGTCAGGAATAAGAGTAAGGTCAGCCTGGGTGATTCATGTTGTATGTAGTTTCCTAGACCTACTGCCACAGGGACTTGGGCCAGTGAAGGAGCTGGATGGGATGAAACTTGCAACAGCATCTTCCTGAAAAGAGGTAGGTTCTGGTGCACCTAGTCGTAGACAACTCGCAAAGGGCCTTACACTGCCCTGTACCCAACAGGGCAGCTGAACACCTGAAATTTCACCACAAGGAAGCATTTTGGACCTGGAATAGGAGTGGATAAACTCGTTCCTGTAAAGGGGCGGACAGTAAATATTTTAGGCTTTTCAGGCCCTGTGGTCTCTGGTGCAAACCACTCAACTCTGCTGAATGAAAGCGGCCACTGACGATGAGCGACGGGCATGACTGTCATCCAGGACAGCTTCTTAGCATCACTGAAATTAACCTCACAGTCAAGAGTCACTTACCAACGGAGAGACGTTCTGAAAAATGCCTCATTAGGTGATTTCGTTGTTGTGCAAACAACGTAGAGTGCACTTACACAAACTTAGATGGCAGAGCCTATTACACACCTAGGCTATATGGTACTGATCTTACGGGACCACTGTCATATATGTGGTCCATTGTTGACCGAAATGTTGTTATGTGGCGCATGACGGTATTTATACAACAGGCAGCCAGCAGGCCGAGGTCTGCAGGCTGCAGCTTGCAGACCCTTACCCTAGAGGAACAGTCACAGCAAAGAGGCCCGTTCTTGTGCAGCTCCCCTCCCCTGCCTCCACGTCAGTTCATCGTACTTGAGTGACGACTGCCATCTCAACAAGCTGGACTGTGACAAAAACCCAGGCACTCAGTCTCGTCCGCTCCACAGGTTCCTACCGAGCTGCCGTGCCTGGTCGTCTCTGTTCCCACCTCAGGCAATGCCCCACTTCCTATTTGTGGCCTCAATCCAAAGCATATTTAATCTTCAAAATGCCATCCTCTGGAATAAAATTTATTTTTCCTCTCTACTTACTAAGACCAGTATTCTTTTTTCCTTTGGCTAGTTGATGGTTGAATAAATAAAATACACCTGGGGGCCGGCCCCTTGGCCGAGTGGTTAAATTCGTGCGCTCTGCTTCGGTGGCCCAGGATTTCGCCGGTTCGGATCCCGGGCGCAGACATGGCACTGCTCATCAGGCCATGCTGAGGCGGCATCCCATGTGCCACAACCAGAAGGACCCACAACTAAAAATACACAACTAAGTACCAGGGGGCTTTGGGAAGAAAAAGGAAAAATAAAATCTTTAAAAAAGTATATATATACACATATCTGGACAGTGATTTAAATAATAAACAATACAGAGAGAACTGTGTTGGCCTATGGCCATCAGAGACTCTGTGTAACCTGCCTAGCCAAAGGAAAGGCAAGCAAAGTGAGCGAGGCACAGGACCAATGGAAGGATCTTGGGTTTGTTAGGACATTTAGCCAAAGCGTCAGCCTGGGAGCAAGCATTCCTGGAACAGGTCCTTCCTCTCCATGGGTCTCAGCTCCTTGCCTAAGGGGATAGGAGCTACGATTCTATCTAAAAATCAAACCTCCTGGTGGGTGTGAGGATACGTGCCACCCTGGACCTCTGGGAAGGAAGAGACGGGAATGCCATGCCCTTGCCTCGCCCCTGGGAGCTGGGGCTGAGCCCTGCTCCCTCGGGAGCCCTGAGGCAGAGCTGCCCAGGCGCGGGGCTTCAGTCCTGCTCTCTGTCACACCCCGGGAATTCCCACACCGGTTTCTCTGGATTCAGTGAGTGGCCTGGACCTCGGGAGGTGGGAGGTGGACTGACTCCTGAGAAGCCAGCACAGCACCTGGCCTCACACGCAGCGACAGAGAGAACACGAAGGCCTGGCTGGGATTTCCTTTCATTTATCATTTCTGTAGGTTATAGACAGACATTTAAGTTCTCAGCAATAATTTATAATAGTAACATCTCATATCTCAATTGTTGGAAGAACATAAAGACAGAAAAATTAAAGCACAAAGAGAGACTTCAAAAAGGAGGTTACTATAACATATCACGGGAGTTAAAATTCAAAATATCAAAGACTCCACATATCGGAACAAAACATAAAGCCTCAAATTTCCCCGTGAGCCTATGAGCCTGAAATTACAAAACACAGCAACTGCCTAAAGGAGGGAGGCAACGGTTCTGTTTTCAAGGTGAGGAAACAAGGAATGCTTTGGTAAGCAGTCCTTCGCGTGCAGACATTCTCGCTCTGTTGTATCTCGAATGACTGCATGTAAACACGGGCACTGCACGTATCTGAGAACAGGTCTCACCAACTTCTTCTACTATAGATTCGTCGACCATCTTTAGTCAATGAGAAAAGTGATTTAATCACTTGAATTTTAAGTTTAAAAAAATTAAAAGTATTTCCAGGGACTCTCAAAGCTCAATCTCCCAAGGTATAAAATGTTGTACATTTTTGAAATCTGAAGCCCTCAAGTTTTTTTCTCTGAGATAAATACAGGACAGAGAAGCTGCTCCTAATAATGTAAATGCTCACATACTGTGCACGCATAGCCTTAGAAGTGTGTGAAACAGCTCACGAGGACCCTGGAGGGCATCCTCATCAGTCTGGACCGTGACCGTGACACAGCTAGGCCGACTCCCCGCCCAGCCCCGCTTGCGGGGTCAGCTTCCCTGGCACTTATTAACCTGTCACTCTTCAGCCAGTTCTTGCTTGGGGGATTCCAGCTCATTCAATAAATCTCTGCCAGCCGCTCCAGCTTTCGAAGCAAAAAGAATTGCTCCCTGTTTAAAACCGAGGTTCTTCAAACTTCGGGCATAATCTGCATATATGGCAGACACGAGTTTCTGTAAGCCAGAGTTAAAGGAAAGAAGGGCAGAAAGGGCGTGACCACACTCCACCCAGGCTCCCGCAGGCAGGGAAGGAGGCCCAGCTCCGCCGGGACGCTCAGGAGGGCAGCACCGGGCCAGTGCAGGCACACCTGCTGTGGGGGAGGGCAGTTCCTGGCTGGGGAGGCCATGGCTCAGTCTGCAACCAGCTGAGCCCAAAGCTTCTCCTTCGCCTAGACGACCCAACTAACGTCCTCCCAGTTTCTCCACGACCTGAACACAATTAAAGCCCGGAACAAGACAGAGACCAGCAGAGAGACTCACATGCCCACCCTGGTGCCATCTGAAAGGCTGAGAGGCTGGCAGTTTGGGGCAGACAGAGCCCCAGTCAGTGAGGTTCTATTTACAAAGCCTGCCCCGAGGCAGCAGCTGCAGACAGCTGGGTGCCGGGTCTTTAGACGCCCTGCTCCACTGTGCTCTGACATTCAAATGCTCCTTCCATCTACAGTCAACTTCGCCAGTGTCTAGATACTTGATGTTGAGTAAGTTCAAGCTTAGTTTAATTTTCTGTAAAAAATATACAGAAAACCAATATCTGACACGTAAAGAGGCCACAGCGTAATAATTCAAGAAAAAGGGCAGTGAGAACAAGTAGGGCTCTGCAAACACAACAAACTGGGGGTTGTATTCTCAAGCCCATTCTTTTCAAGGAACAAATGTGACTCAAGCGATGTCTGGAAGAAATAAAACGCTCCTGGTTAGAGGAGGGTTAGAGGAGTGACACCTGCATGGCACATCTCCTTAAGTGCTGTGTCTTGGTCGACATTAGATTGTCGCTGTGGGTAACCGTGAGTCCTTCTTTCTTAGTTATTCCAATATGTATTTTTCAGATAAATATAAACAATTTTACTCCATGGAGTGCGCTGCTTTGAAATGATACTATTTTAAAGTAGCAGGCTCTTATACATTTCCTAAATTATTTTCTTTATCTTTAAGTTCAAACAAAACATTACAACATGTGGGATCCCACCCCTCTCAGTCCTTCCTGCCTCCCGGTCCAGCTGAGAGCTGACGCCAGCAGTGGAACGACCTTCTTTCCCTCCCTTTTCTCCCTCTTTCCTGGCTTTGGTGAATCAGAATATGGATCCTTCTTGATAAAATTTAGTTCCTGCCCAGGCAGCAAGACTGAGAGGAATTCTAAAACCCACTTTGGCATAAACACCCTGGCAAAGGATATCTGTGTCCCCACTGACTTCGATCGCGCCGTACTTGAGACAAGCTTCCACAAACAAGGCAGCTCTGTCGAAGTATCTCATGCTGCTCAACAAACAAAACAAGGGTTAGGCTTGTGATTTACGGCATTTGGGGTAGAACCATCCAAGGGCACATTTCTACGTAAAGACTTGTACCCATTTTCCCTGGAAACCCGAGTGCTACGTAAGTTGCACTAGCACCTTCCTAAGCCCTGGCTTACAGAGGAAAGGAGGGGACAGTACTCATGTCTCCAACCCTGAGCTCTTTTTTATTAATACTTAAAAAAAATTGTCAAATAGCTGAAATACACAAAAATGTACAGAGATAGAACAAATATTCAGGAACCCCGTGCTGATTTAACAAGCAATCTTTTGCCCTATTTGCCTCAGCCTACCTCCTTTAGTTTTAAATAAACCAAATGTCCCATAACAAGAGAGGGGTATTACCCTCCAAGATTTTCAGAGGGGACATCTCCAACTCACCACTTTCTGGGACCTTTCCTACCGTTCTCCAGCCTTAGTTTCAGTTGCTCCACTGAAAGCTGAATTGTCCCCAGTTCTCTGAAGACTTCTTTTACATTCAGACTTATTTTACATACAAATGTAAATTACATTTACATTACAGGTCCCTGTTAGGTCTGACTAGTATGTTGGTAGGAAAACAACATAGCTCCTAGACCAAATGAGGAATGAATAAACAAGGGCTCTTCCATTCTCTCTAGGTTTTGTAATAAACCTAAGGTATACGCTTCTCCTTTCATGCCACACATGGAGTCCCACCACCCACCCAACAGAGCCTCGAGAATATGGCGTGATCAGGCACGGCCCTCCTGACCAGCCACGGGACACGTGCGTGTACCTGTGAAGCGTCTCGGCCACGCTGGAGAAGCAGCCCAGGGAGAGGAGGACCAGGAGGGCCTTGGACTTCTGGTTGACTTGCGGAGAGCAGAGGTGGTCGACCCACCGCTTTAACACATCTGCGCACTCTTCAGAGTTCAAACGGACCTGCGAGGGAGACCAAGTTACAAAGACATCCTGCACTACACAAAGGAAAACAGAACTCAGTAGAAACGGCATCTGCTCCGATGAAGCAAATGAGGCTCTGCTTTATTAGCACACTGCCCTGACGCAGCTGCTGACTATGAACAGGAGTGAGAAGAGCCTGAGCCTGCGGGAGGCAGGGGCCCGGCAATGCCTCTGGGCTGTGGTCAGGGCTCACACCCCAGCAGGGAGAGCAGCCAGCTGCTTTCACTTCCATGCAATCTCCATTTTTCCATTAGAAGAAATGTAATTTATACTCATAAAGAACAGGAGGATGAGAGTTGTAAGAAAATATTTGCAAAAGAGCTTTACAGTCAAAAAATACTTCATAATCATGAGTCAAAAGTTCAAAACTGAATTTTTCTTTTCTTTCTTTCTTTTTTTTTTTTTTTGGTGAAGAAGATCAGCCCCGAGCTAACATCTGTGCCAATCTTCCTCTATTTTATATGTGGGACATTGCCACAGCATGGCTTGATGAGCAGTGTGGAGGTCTGTGCCTGGGATCTGAACCCAGGAACCCCGGGGCCACTGAAGTGGAGCACTTGAATTTAACCACTATGCCACTGGGCCAGCCCCAAGACTTAACTTTCTCTCCCAAATGCTCAAGGCATCATCTGGAATCACCTACTTTTGCAAGCCAGGCAGCCCGGTTCCACTCGCCGTACGTCTGCAGGTAACGGCAGGCGTCTGCAGCCTTGTCTATCAGGCAGAGCAGCTGAACCCCCTCTGGAAGACAGAACAGCAGCCCCCTCAAATGACACTGTGGCGCTGTCTCTGACAAGCCACTAAAAAGTAACATCACTATTTGACTTCATCTAGTCTTGTGCATTTCATACCTACTGAAGACATTCTCAACTTAAATTTTAAAATAAAATATTAAAATAGAGTTCTACAATGTTGAGTTCTACCACTCAGGCAACCAGCGCAGGAAGCACAAATGTAGTCCAGAAAATGGCCAGTAAATTCTCTCTCTCACTGGTGTTCATTGTTTTAATTTGCCCGGGTTTGTCCAATTTATGCTATTATTTTGGTATTTATTAATAGTGCCCCCTTTCACTCTTAAAAGTGTTCTGGTTTAGACGATAAAATTATATGGCCATTGTATAATTGGCTAGCAATAATCTATTTTTCTCTACCATATACAAAAAAAAGAGAGAAATATCCCTAATAATCACCACTTTGCTGGGAAGGGGCCTCATTTCCCAGAGTGCTGACGAACATGCCCACAGAGCGGGCCTTACCTGCCAGCTTGCCGTTGGCAATCATATTAGTTGCCACCAGCTTTATGGTGCTCTGGGAGGGGCCCGATGAGGTGACAGTTGTGACCAAACAGGCCTTCAGCGAATCACAATAATAATGCTGGTTGTCTGCACTTGTTTCCAGTAGCAACTGCACAGCTCTGTCTGTCTAACAAGAGAAACAGTTCTTCTAATTCTGAGACCATTTTCCTCCAACACAACATCTTTTAATTCAAATTTGGAACGCTGAAGTCTATTGCTGAAAGGCGACTTTCACTTGCAAAAGCTGCTCATGAGTGCTTTGTTTCCGTATACAAAACTCAACAGAGGTGCTGCACCTCTTCTTGGGACAAACGGAAAACCACAGCCTGGTTTATGCCGGTGCTCAAGGGACAGCTTATTTTAGCTCTGTACCAGTCAATTCAGAGACACACAACAAAACAAAACAGGCTTCATTTGACCTCAAGGAGGCCAAAATCACATGCTGGTTAACCACACATTTCCGGTGTCTCACAAGGTCTGTTGGTCTTATTTTGAAAGTAAGCCTAAATTTACACTTATACTTCCAGGGACGCACTATCTCACACACACACACATACACACACACACACACACACACGTGATGCTCTGAAATACGAATCAATTAGCAATTCCATGAAACATCAAAAGACTTATAAAAATTGCCGTACTTGACCCAAGAGAAGTAGCTGGTCGGTACATTTCCTTGTATGATCATAAGTTGACCGTTTTACTTCCTGTAGATTAACCCTCTCCAGCTGAAATTTCTACAGTAGGAAAAAAAAAAAAGGAAGATTTTGAGCCTGGATTATAAGACTTGAATTATTTAAATTTTACTATACCTAATGAAGTCATTTTAATAAACATTACTTTGACTTCTGAGGTCTTAGACAATCAACTTTACAGAAATCCAACAATTCAGTAAGAATTTGAAAAGAAAAAAATGTTGAAATGTAGTATCATTTGTATGCAAGTCTGCCTGCTTACAGAAACTGGCACTTGAATACAACTGGATGAAAAAACCCTGTGTATTGAAGTACTCTACTGGAGGTTAAAGAAATTATGAAGCTATGTGTCTATATACAGAGAAGTAAATTCAAACCAAGTGAAAGAAATATTTGTTATTTGTAGAAAATTAATAAAGAGAGAAAATTAAAATGAACCCTCTAAGTTAAAATGTTAAGAGAAAGAAAAAATTAAAAGACTGTAATAAAATTTTAATGTGTATTAAAAAACTCAGTGAGCGTTTACGAGCTTTTCAAGTCCTGAGTCAGGCTTTTGTAAGCTAAAGTGCCAAGGGACTCACTTCTCCCATGTGGACCTTAACTTAGTTCGGAAGTTTCCCAAATTTAAGATACTTACAAAGACCTAAGTAATCAAGACGACAGCTTTAAACTCCATGAAGTGTCCTACCTGAAAGTAGGCATTTTCACAAAGGACATCATAACATATGTCCAGTGGGTTGGTCACCCTGTGGTCCCGAGGAGCAGTCTCTGTGGTGGCTGGTGCGCTGGCTGGCGTCTCCCAGCACAAGCTGTGCAGGTAGTGGGCCGCGACCGTCCAGAAGTGCAGCTCCGATTCATCGCCGTAAAGCCTGAGGGGGGAAACCCACGTTCCCACGGAGCGCACTCAGCCACTCGCGCCTGGATGGGGGCTGCGCACCGCAGCCTGAAATGCTGGGGGCACAGTGCTGCCACATGACAGACATGAAGTGCTGGGGGCACAGTGCTGCCATATGACAGACCGTTAGGGACACTGGGTGTGCCTGGCAGGGTGAGGAAGGGAAGCAGCAAGTTCTCCAGCCCCATTACTGTCTCCAACAATACGATGGGCTGACTGCACAGGGCCCGTGCCCACGCAAGCCTCTCTCTGTTCTGTGTTAAGAGCAACACGGCGGTTCTGAAGCCTGGGCCACTGTTTACCCACACGCCTTTCAATCTGGACCACAGCTTCGCAGCAAGGAACAGGTTCCTCTTTGTAAGTCACTAGATAAGGTGTGGAAATAATTTGCAATTCATTCTTTGGGGAAAGGAGGGAAATGTCTTTTTCCTAAGGGACAATTCTACAACAGTGAGGAAGCACAGGTTATTGCTTCTAAATATAACATCGGTATAGTTAAGGACAGGCCTTTTGTAGTGGATACTTTAAAACACATTTTAAAAAGCTGTCTGTAGGAGGGACTGTTTTCAATAGGGAAGCTCTAGAGTTCACATTTAAAATATAATTTTTTCCTATTCCTATTACTACTTTCAAAATTAATTCTAAGTCAGATCTAAAGGATGAACTGATATATTTTTCCAAAATCTAAGAGTTGCTTGGTCTTAACTAAAAAACCCTCAATAAGAGAAACAAGTTAACCTGAAATTCTGTCTCTTAGACAGAAGTCTCACACAGTGTTACCTTGAAACGAGCAGGCACCTCTGCAAGAGTGTGAATTCCGGATCAAGCAAGAGTTTCTTTATGTCACTGCAGACAGGAAGCCAGGCAAAAGCAAGACAAAATTTTTGAATCAAACAATAAAACAAGGAAATGAATCAATATACTCTTGAAATGGAAAATTCCACTCAAAGGCTATGTTTAGAACTCAGGAAAGAAGTTACTTTGCCATGACCTTGAAATTACAAAAGCTTCATAGGGCTCAGAGGGTGTCTAGGCTGGGAAGTAGAACCATCAACCACCACAGGGGAGGAAGGCTCTGATTCTGGTTTACATTCTTGCAACAGTTTCAAAAACTCATGTTTTTCAAAATATGAACAGCTATCTGATTATAGGAACAAGAACGTCATTGTTGATAAAATGATTTTGCTAATCAGGAATAGTATATGGAGAGGATGCATTCAGAATTTATTTTTGAAACTATTCCAAAAATAAAATATTTAAGGAAGAAAGGCCAGTGTTTTTATAAATTGATAGTTCTAAAACATCCAAATATAGACTATTCATAAATCAGGGCAGGGAAGGTACTTTTTAAATCTATTCTTTTCCATTTAAAAACAAACGTTAACCTTTGGATACAGAAAACAATCAAGTAATTATTTTGAATTTGACATCCATAAAACATTCTATTATGGCTAATTTATTAAATATTATAATTATGTGTGACAGATTCTAGATTGCAAAAATATATTGTTTTACCAAGAACTTCTTGTAGACTCATATTTTTCTACTACCTTTGCAATATTATTCTCAATGCATACTTTTAAAAGCTCTTGGCTCTAGAGAGCACATTAACTTCTTAGGCAGCACTGTGCACACAGCGCCTGACACAGAGAGCCTACTTTAGAAGAAGGAAGCCGGCACACAAGAAGCGCCCTGCGCGTGCTCTACTCTGAGGCTTCACAGGGGACCCGTGGTGGAGGCAGGCTGCTGCAAGGACACTAACACCACAGCTCCTGCTCCTGCCCGGACACGAGACCAGAGCCATCTGATACTTCGGAACTTGTGGAAGACAGATGTTCTGTCACTGTAACTATTAAATAACTACTTTTTCTACAAAACAAAGATTCTAAAGGGAAATAAACTTCTGTGAATAGAATGGTTTTTCTCTGGGCCACTAGAATTTTCTAAAACACAACTTATTTTAATTTTAAAAAGCCTAAATTATTATATTTTTCTTTCTTATATTCTCATCTTCTAATAAAACATAGTTGGAGTGCTTACTTAGACAATGAATTCAACTGCTCCTGAAGGAGATTCTTTATTTCTTCATTTTCTGGATAATCACTGTACAGAAAAGATCCTGAATGAGTTATCTCTTCACTTATAACCATTTATTTCTTCACCGGGAAAAAGTTGTGGTAATATAGAAATAACCTCTTTGAAGTCCTTAGTTAAAAACCTAGTTATAGATCAAAATACCAACAGTCTACTCAGGAACCCAAGAATTATCACTAATAGCTGCTTCTACCTTAGTGAAAACAAAGAAATGAGTAAAGAGAGTGTCTCTGGCTATCAAGAAACCAGAAAATTTATCAGAGGGTTCTAAAAACTACCATGTTTAGATTCATGTTAATAAGGAACTTGGTGATAACTAAAGGAATCTGCTCATTCCACTCTGCAAAACGGACGTTCCTTTCTCTCATTCATTTTCTCATTCATTCATTCCTGGAGAATAGACACCTCATCGCATTACTACTTTTTTGTTCCCCAACCCATGCCTGCCTGTGCACTCCACACGGCTTAAGTTCAATGACACTTGTGAGTTTAACTAACAACCACTAATAAGTTTCTGTGAATATCTTTTTGCAATAAGGCAGGAATTGAGATTTATAAAACACAAAATACCTCTGCAGTAGGCCTATTTTTGCTGCTTTTAAAAAAAATTTTCAGCTTGGCCCCAATTCCTCTTGGCCTCAACTGGCCCTCTTCACGGTCATTATGCCACAGCCATGTTTAGACTGTGAGAGGTCCACGCAGCCTGTGTGCTCACAGCTGCCAGACGCCCACTTCCATGAGGCCCCAGCAGGGAAATGAGAGGCAGACCAGGATTCTTTCAGTGTGGCTGCCACCTCTGCCTCAGCTTGATTTTCAGGTTCCTTGCAGTACAGGCCACTCCTGATTTTCATGGGTGTCCTACAACCCCAAGAAAATTAAGAAAGGAAAACAAAAATGGAAAAAACTTACACATGAGAAATGTCCAAAGAAAACTGTCCATTCCAGGGCTGGTGTAACAAGAAAGCTTTCAAGGCGAGGGAGGCCCTAGGAACAAGCAGGTAGGGGCACCACACAGGCTCTAGACAAGAAAAAAAAAAGTTTTGTTTTTTTTAAATAAAATAAAAATTTATTCTACTACGAAGTCAGCAGAGAACAGGGTACAACATGGGGTGGGGGGAGAAACCGTGAGACTGCATCTCCTATCCCCCAACATGCTTTCACCCGGCGACTTCACACCCACTAATGATCCTTGCTTGAAGCAAGTATTACGATAGGAGTTGCAAATTGGTGATTTTCTAATTCTGTCTACATTTATCAGCCATCACTCTTCTGTACACATGAGCTTTCTCTTCTTGCCCACATCCCCTTCTCTCTCTTTGAATATTACTATGGAATGATAGACTGTTTTTAAAAAAATCAACACTGATATCAATACTACAAGTATTCTTGTGACGCCCAGGCTGCCCCAGATTTGATAATGGAAGTCCCTCGAAGCTGGTTTCTGTATCCTTATGATAGGTTGTCATTGGTTTTTGAACCCCTCCTTAATTTCTGACTCATCTTGCACATTTTCTGCCTCTGTTCTGGAACAAACTGTCTAAGGAGCCCTGGTTCTTTTCAGTCAGGAAATGGAATTTATAAACCAACATCTGGGTGCTAAGACTGCTCATTCCCATTGAAATGTCATTGCTTCTAGGCCTGAAATTAGTGTACAGAGCCAGAAAATACATTTTCTTTTAAAAGTCATGAATTTATACTGGCCCCTCCAATTCAAACCCAGTCCAGGAATGTTCCTCCTCATCACCTCCTACTCCACTTATATCTCCCTTTTCCCTCAGCAGGAATCCTAGTTCCCCCAAATTGCAATTTATTTACTAGTTTGTTCCAGCCTGTAATATGCACAAAACAGTTTCAGAATTATTAGAGCCACTGTTAACTACTCAAACATAAAGTTCAAAATTCCTCTGCAACTGCTCTTTTTCTCAGAATATAAAATGCTACGGTGCACAGTGAGACTTCCGTTTGTGTGGTTATGGTACCAATCGGTTGTACTGTTAAGTTCAACTGTTTCTTTTCTTTTCTGCGTGAGGAAGACTGTTGCCAAGCCAACATCTGTGCCAATCCTCCTCCATTTTGTATGTGGGATGCCACCACAGCACAGCCCAATGAGCAGCATGCAGGTCTGCACCTGGGATCCAAACTTGCGAACCCTCGGCTGATGAAGCAGAAGTGCGCAAACCCAACCACCACGCCATCGGGCCGGCCCCAAGTTCAACTGTTTCTTGTGTTCAGTTTTAGGGTTTGCTTTTCTTTCATCCTTCTTGTTTTCATTGTACTTTTTGAATATGTAAAACATTTAAATGGTTCAAAAGTTGAAACTATAGAATAAAGGTATACTCAGAGAAGTTTCAGTCCTATTCCCACTCTCCTCATCTTCCTACCTCCTATCCATAACCATTTTCTTTAGTTTCTGGATTATTCTTTCTTAAAATAAGTAAATGCATACACAGACTGTCGCCACTCTAATACACTTGCATTTTTCACTTACACATATCCCAGATAGCACTCTGTGTCAGTTCACAGAGCTATTCCTCATTCTACTTTACTGCTGCATAGATTGTTTCATTGTGCAGAGGTTCCCAAATTTATTCAACCAGTTTCTATGGACAAGTAGTTACTCTTTCCAAAATTCTGCTATGGTCCTATGTGTGGAGGTACATGGAAGGTAAATTCTTAGCAGAGGCCTGCTGAGGAAAGAGGCATAGCTTTGTTAGATGTCGCCAAATTCCTTCCTACAGGGATTACTCCGTGAGCAGTGTATGAGAATGCTTGTTTCCTCATAGCCATGCAACAAAGTGTATTTTCAAGCTCTTGAATTTCTGTTAATCTAACAAGTGAGAAACAGTTTCTCAGTGTAGGGTTTTTTTCACTCAATCATTCAACAACCATTTATCAACACCTACTATGTTCCAGGCTCTGGAGATACAGCAATGAACAAAACAACCCCAAATCTCAGCCTTGTGGAGCGTACAGTTCTATTTGGGGAGCAAAACAAGATGGGTAAATGAAACGTATAGGATGTCAGATGGTGTGAAGTGCTGTGGAGAAAAGGAGGCAGAGAAGGGAGACAGCACACCACACAAACCTGAAGTGTACTGCTTGGTGAAATTTTAAGCAAATCTTTGCAAGCCTCCCGCTGCTCTGGCTTTCCCAGAAGGCTTTTCTGGCCTCTTTTGTCTACAGTGACTTCTCAAAGATATGGAACACTGCATGAATTTGCATGTCATCCTCACACAGGGGCCATCTAATCTTCTCTGTATCGTTCCAATTTTACTGTGTGCTGCTGAAGCAAGCACTTTACCATGGTTTTAATTTGTATTTTTCTTATTATGGATAAAGTTGAGCATCTTTTCATATGTTTAAGGGCTATTTGTATATCTTTTTCTCTCTTTTGGACAGTCTGTTAATGACTTACAAAATATTTTCTCCCTATCATTTGTATTTTGTTTTGCTTATAGTCTCTTTTGCAATGAAAGTTTTTTTAGAAAAAATTTTTTCCATTTAGTCAAATTTATCTTTTCTTTTGTACCTAGGTTGTAAAGGAAGGCATGAAGTACCTGTCAAGAGTGAGGCTTTTCTACCTACCTGCAGAACTATTAAATCAGCCCCGGAAGGGATGAAGGTGGTTAGTCTACCTAAGTTCTTTGTTTCTATTCATCCCTAATAGATGGCCAACCATATGATCCTCATATTTTCAAGTCAGCCCCTTTCACTTTCAGACTGTAGTAGCTGCTGGCATTAGGTCACAAAATGTTTGGAAATAGTACATGTCAGAGAACAAAACGTTAGCAGTACAAATTAAACTCAGAATGGTTCAAGAAAGTTTCTATGCTACGTGGTAGTTTCTTAATCAACGGACAATGAAAAGACACAAGAGAATCTTCCTAGAAAGCAGCACTCCAGGGTTTTTATGTAATGTGAGCAAGACAACATTTACTAAGTCTGAGTAAACTGAGGGAAATGTCTGATTTTTAAAAACAAATATGTGCTATTTCTCCAAAGCAAAATATTGTTGATAGCATACCGATGAGCATTTAACAAATTGAAACTAAACTCTATTACTTCCTATCCTTTAATGAATTTAAAAGTTTCTTCTCCAGAGCAAAGATTAGCCATGAAAGAGTAACGGGCGATCATCTCACAGCTGGAGAAACTCACCTACAAGAGCTCATTCACTTCTGGAAATTACACAATTAGAATGAAAAGGCAGTTGGCATCATCGCTACTTCTCTTAGACACATTCTGCTTAGTCTGGGCTATGCTATCTGAGGTGTTAATCATGCCCAGGTGTTAGCTGCCTATCTGACAGCAATGCAGGAAATTAGAAACTGAAGAGCCAAGAAGAAAAGCAGAAAAGTGACTCCGCCACTTGGAGGGAGCCAATGTCAAGGGGAGCAGGCAATCGGGGAAGGAGAGGACTCAGCTCTGGTGATTTTGTTGACTGTGATGCAATGAGGGGGGACAAAGAGAGACAAGGGACCCTATTGACTTTTTGGGCAGAACAAAATTTTTTTTTTTTTCCTTTTTCTCCCCAAAGCCCCCCAGTACATAGTTGTATATATTCTTAGTTGTGGGTCCTTCTAGTTGTGGCACGTGGGACGCCACCTCAGCGTGGCTCGATGAGCGATGCCATGTCTGCACCCAGGATTCGAACTGATGAAACACTGGGCCGCCTGCAGCGGAGCGCGCAAACTTAACCACTTGGCCACGGGGCCGGCCCCCGGGCAGGACAAATTCTTCCTTGTCCAGATTGTTCCATGCTTTGCATGTGGTTTAGCATCCCTGGACCTCTGCATACTCATAAGTTATGACAACTTTTTCAAATGTCCCAAATGAAAACTCTTGGAAATGACCATGGAAAACTGAGGCAGACATAAAGGAGAGGTTCGTGTATGTATCTGATTTTAGAAAGCTTCTTTCTATATGTGCTCACTGAGGAAAAATGTGTTCAGCAGTGGCCCAAACAGCTGGGGAGGAAGTTAGGTTGAACAGTCTCTGACACGATGCTGATGCTATTTAAAGTGTGAGGAAACTGCATCGTACTAGAATGTTATTAAATAAGTCTCATACTCTTGAATTCCTTTTAGACGCTACTAAAAAAAAACATTAAGATTTTTTTAATGCCATTTTATGCCCCTGAAAATAAGGGAGCAGGCAAGAAGGGTTCTCCAACTCAAAAACAAGGGAGCCAGTCTTCTACGTTTGTCTGCCTTCCCCCTTTACTTGGGGGGGGGGGGGGGGGGGGGGGGGAGAAATGTGAATGGGGGGCAGGGTGGAAGGGGACTATCTAAGCTGTTCTAAGAAAATAGACTTGAATCAGTATTTTATGACATTTTCCACTTGTTATCAAGGAGGACTGAAGAAAATATATTGACTATGTCAACGTATGTGACCTACAATGATTTTATTTTTATCCCACATCACTAAGTCCAAAATACATCTCTAATTCCCAAGAATAGAAATGTATTATATCAAATATACTTTTTCCAGGACTAAATCAGCATGTATTTAGAGGTAAACACAATCTCTTTTTCCTAATTCCATATTTACACTATCACCAGTTTCTATTCTTTAACATTTACTGAGTGTTGTTCTGAGTTTCAAGTTCAATTTGGGAAATGTATGCACAATTTTATTGACCTTTCCCCATTACTATTTAAAAATTTTTTCCTTACTGGCTGAGGCTGCACCACTAGAGACTGGATAGGAATGATTTTTGTTCTCTTTTTAATGTTAGCAAAGCTTTAAAAGAAAAATGCAATCTAAAATCTGGCTGCAGGTTCAGATGTTCAAGCACGGTATCAAACATGGGTTAATGATGAGCTCCAATTCTGCAGTCAGTTTAATTTAAGAACAAGCTACCTTGGCTTGGGGGTTTTTAGATTTAAATTTTAAATTAAAGGTGAAAGAAAAACTTTTCAAACATTTAGATTATATTTGCACATCTCTTTACCTAGAACTGTAACTAAATAAAAAGAAAAATCATTCTTGAAGTTCCCTCAATTTCCTCAATACCTTTAGGTTTAAAATTGAATCAATGCTGTCCTTCTCAGGGAGGAGGCCTTGCTACTGCTGCAGAGCTGGCAAATGTCTCCAGGGCAGATACAGGAATGCAATGCCCAACTCCTGCCCTCAGCAGATGGCAGTCAGAGTTACACAGTAAGAAATGGTGGGACATGAATACAGCAGCAGGGGTGGGGCAGTGACAAAAACGAAAGCACACCTAGCATAAGTTAAAGGTGGCCCGGCAAGCATCAGCAGCAACTTCATTGTGCCTCAAGCATGAACCCAACATGAAAGGGCAGGTTTTTCAAAACACTACTGTCTCTGAATGTGCCAAAGTTTGACTCCACAGAAAAGGTACAGACAATTGCCAGAACTGACAATTCCATGCTGAAATTCAGTAAATGACCAAAACAAGTCTCTTATGAAATTTGTTACAGATCAGACAGGCTGGAGCATGTACCAAAGGTAGTCTTGGAGAATACTGAACGCGGGAAGTTTCCTGCTTTGCTTCAATTAGGATCAGGGTGTCTGTCTCCATCCCAAAGCAGCCTCCAAGGATGCACACTGCATTTCATCAGACAAAAGCTGCCTTTCAAACTGAGTGATGAGTGCATTCACAATCTCCTCATTCTTTTTTTAAAGTCACTTACGGGGTTATTTTTACTAAAATATTTTTCAGTCTGGTAAAAAGGAATCTCGAGACAACCATACAAAAAAGGGTAAAAGGCACGACCATCTAATTTTATTTTGACTGGCCATTTAACAAGTCATAAGATAGACATCAAAGTTCAGGATATTCGGAACACTCTCCAAAGTGATTTTTCAATGATATATAGTTGCAAAAGATATAAGGCTCATTATTAAAAAGCCAGCAGAACCTTACCACTAGATTCATGTCCTCTGATGAGTTCTCCTGAATTCTGAATAAGTCATTTTTGTAAATGTAAACATCTTTGATCTTTTGACAAAGCACTCAGAAAAGGATCAAAGAACAGGCACTTGCCAAACCAGAGTGCGGAATGAGTGACGTCTGCAGTTACAAAGGAGTCTGGCTTCTCAGCAGTAAAAACACTCAAGCTTTAAGCTAACAGATTTTCTAAAACTCAGATTCTTAGAAAGTAAGATTGAAACGAAACAGAAGCAGCTCTATCTCCCAGAAGACAGTAGCATGCGCAAAATAAAGCCAGGTTTCAAAGCACCCTTTCATTAGAATTCCATACCAGTTAACTCTTGCTCGTCCATTCTGAAACACGTAGACTTCATGGACATCTCCAGGACTCTGATACACCCATCATCTGATGCCAAGATCACTTTATCTGACGTACACCAGTCCACGTCCAATATCCGAAAGGTCACATTTCTCCCGCTTCTTAAACTGCTCACCATCTGAACCTTCAAGAGTGAATTTGGTTGTCACTTTCAGAAAGAAAAGGAAGATGTTTATCATTCTGGATTAAATGGTCAAGGAAAGACAGTGCCTGTGGCAAAGGCCCAGTGCAAGTTTGAAACTGAACAGTCTTTGGTAATCTATCCTCCACAGGCAGACTGCATTTTAAGGGACTCAAAGATAGTGAGAACATTAAAAAACAATCTGCTGGGCTGTCACCTTTATTTAGAACAGAATTATTATAAAGGAAAAATTTTTAAAAAAGAAAATTGTTTTAAGAAGCTTGACAAACCCATTATATAGTTTTCATTTCTAAATCAGAAGGAAGAAAGAAATATATAGTTCCTGTGAGCAGTAGCTTCACTGCAGTGTACCCTCGTGGAGCTGGGCCTACCTCTTTAGTATCCCACACTTCAGCTCCATCATTGTACATTGCTATTAATTTTTGGTTTCCTTTACCAGGAGCAAAACGAATCTTCCTCACCCAACTTCGGTGTGTAGGTATCCCTCTGAGAACAAATAAACAAAAACCAAAACACCAATGTGAAGTAGCGTGGTATCTTGTCACCAGAAACCATGTCCAATGTCTCTTTCTATTCCCCTTTTTGACAAGGTCTGATGATAGGAGAACCACTTTACTTTCTGGAAAAGGGGCTACATCTGACAGACAGGATCTGCCTTTTAACAACAGCTGGAATGATGTCCCAGTGCTTCTGCGTGGGCCACCTGCAGACAAGGTGTTCTATGAATGATCCGGAGCTTGGGTCAAAGCCCTTCCTCCCAAGTTCAGTGACACGCTGAACTTGTCCAAGCTACACTGGTCATGTTTAGTGATTCTGCTTATTACCAACCCACAAGTCTCCCACAGAACCATATCAAGAGGTTAATTCTTTTTAACCAAATTAACAAGGTTGCACTTTTGACTCATACCTGGATACTCTGCCTTTCAAATCCCAAAAATTTAAATTTCCGTCCATATCTCCAAGAACCAACGTATCACCTTTCCAAGCAATGCAGGTAACACTACCCATACTTCCCTAGAAAACAACAGCAACAAACGCATCTAAATTTCACTACTTGGTGCATAACAGAGAAATATTTTTACTTAATAACTGTGATGAAGCAGTAAAGATATTTTAATAAAACTTAATTATAAATGGTTTTGCTTTAGTATGGATGCCATCACACACTAACAGATGGACACTAAAAGAGCTACCTAGCACTAACAATTTCAACTACAAAGAAACAGGAGATTTTGATTTGATAGATGTTAAGTTGCCTGAACTACATTTAGAAAGAAGGGATGTCTTTTACCTTACAGAAAAGAAAATTAAAGGAAGAAAAAAAGAGAAGGAAAGGAAACGTTTTCCAGAGAGCTCTTGTCTCCAACTTCTGTCTCACTGCAAAAGGATAACTAAATCTACTCTGGGGAAAACTCAAAGCCGTGTTATAACTAATTGTGCAGTAATTTTTCTATGGATGGAGGATCCAGAGCTTCCCTAGTACCTTCTGGAATAAAGAAGGTGAAGAGACACTGTATATTAAAGGCATCTGTGCAATTTGAATTCACAGAAAGCTCTGAAAAGAAGTTAGAATATAAAGAATGAACCACTATTGTAAGAACTACGTGGGGAAGACAGGAGCTTCTGGCTCTAACAATGGCACAGAGTGAGAAGCCAGTGCTCGAGGTCAGCTGCCTGGGCTGGAATCTGAGCTTATTACTTAGTATGTTGTGTGATTTGAGGCATGTTTACTTCATCTTTCTGCATCTTGGATTTATCATCAATAAAGTTGAGTAAGCTCATGAAACTTGAGAGTTCCTATTAGTGTTAATAAATTTACCCAGGTAAAGGCCTTAAGATGATGTCTGCCACACAGTAAACAGTCAATACATATTAGCTATTAAATAATATTACTGCTCAATTACTTCTCCACTTATTAAGAAGAAATCTTCTTTTTGCATTTATAGAACAAAATAAAAATTCTCATGTTTAGTTCTCACGGTATCTGTAGTCAGGAGTGGGAAAGCTCCAAGGGTTTGCCAAATTGACTATCAATAGACTGGCATACACACCAAATACTGCATAAATCCAGGTTGGCAGTCAAGAAAAAACTGGATGAAAAATGAGTATTTTAATGAATTCAGTAAGTAAAAACTTAGACAGTTACGTTCAATAAATAGAATTCTGTACAGTATGAAGCTATGCTCCAATTTTTATTTCTATTCTCCTGACTATATTAACAGAACGTTTAATTAGGAATTTGCCTTTAAATTTACTTTTTAATCTTGAAAATTTTTACATTTTATAGTCTTACTTTCTAACTTCTAAAAATTAGAATATTGAAGTTTAAATTAGCCTAGAGATCAGTATTACTAGCTTTGAATACATGTGATGTAACACAACTGTACAATTAAACAATCTAGACCTTTCTACGTAAGACTTTGTTAATGGGATCCAAGCCATAGGGAGATCCCAGGGTGCTTTCAGAGGATGTGGCACACACTTGCTTTGTGGCTCCAAATAATACCAAGAGAAATAATGTAAGATGAAAACCTTACAGAGTATTATTAGTTGACACTGATGTGTTGCCCGGGTGTAAAACATGACGCTCGAACAATGAGAAGTCAGGCTGGCAGCACGGCAGAGAGACTCCTTCTCTCCCACTGCTCCAGTGTTTGGATAAAAGTAGTCAACTACAGACTCGCCATGCCAACATAATTTAAAATATGCCAAGCTTTTCTCTTCTTTTTATCACTTTATACACTTTATAGATCTGGAGCCAAATTCCAGACAGAAAGTTTCAACTTAAGACAAATGTTTAATACTTTACATTTGGAAAGAGGGTAAGATAAATATTGGATTAAAATAAGCAAATAAAACCTCTGCCTAAATTCTACATTATAGTACCTAGAACATATTTTAATTACAAAACATTAAAATAATGAATCAAAACCAGTTCCTCGTGTATTATATATAGCAGATGCTCAATTCCCTTTCTCTAAGTATAATCCGCTCTAAAACATAATTTCATTGGAGGCTGGGTCCTTACTTGGCGGGTCTTTCCTTGAGGAAGCTGCTTCTAGCTGCAGTAAATAAAAGGATCGGGCAGGCAGAACAGACTTACTATATCCTGACTTCAGGCCTCCACAAAAAGGGACAGAATCTTAAAAGCTGTGTGGCGTAATTATCATCCTGAAAGAAGCACTTATAAAAAGGAAAACTCAAGTCTAATGTCCAAAAGTTTTTAACTTGGGGGAGGTGGTGGGGAACTGGCATCTCAAAAATTATTATTTCTACATTCTAATCTCAAATGTGAAGTGATTAGAAAACAAAGAGACTGAGCTGTTGGTGAGTGGCAGGGGAAGGGCTTGGATGGGACCTTCCCTGGGGTTCTAAAGGAGGAGCTACATATGTTACTAAGAAAGTCAACTGATTTTCCAAAGTCAGCTACATTATACTGCAACTCTGATGCCTGCATTCTTTAACTACAGTTTTTCTTTCCACACAAAGTTAGGTTACTTTTCCTAACATAACTACCAAATATCAATCTTTCACATTTGTATTATCTTTTTCATCTTTCAAACTAGTGAAAATGTTTGGCAATATTAGAGATAGTTCAAAATAGAAATTACTAAGTCTCAGATACAACATGTTCTATATAATAGTAAAAAGGAAATGACAGTGTGAGAAGCACTTTCACACGTGAGTTTCTGCTTTTAGTAGAGAAGGCTGTTTGGACGCCCTCAATTCTCCTCTATTGTTGTTAATAAGGAAGATGTGGTAGCTGCCTCTAAGAGGCCCCCACTGAATCTGCCTTTTGGTATTCATGTCCCTTGGTGATCATCTCCCACAACGAATAGGGCTGACATGTGAACCGGTAGCATACTGCAGAAATGATGGAGTGTGACTTCCTGAACAAGGTCCTAAGACATTGCTCTTGTGCTCTTTGTGCTCTCTTGGATCACTCGCTCTGGGGCCAGCCAGCTGCCATGGCGTGAGGACACTCAGACAGCCCTATGGAGAAGTCCACATGAGGAAGAACTGAGGCCTCTCATCAACAGCCGGCATTAATCTGCAGGAGCCCTGTGAGGGAGCCATCTCAGAAGTGGACCCTCTTGCCCCAGCCAACATCCTGACTGCAACCTCATGAGACCCCTGAGCCACCTGTAAATGTGGGGGTTGGCATTCGACTAAAACACTTCATTTTTAAACAGCAATTTTAAATAAATACATATATTTTAAGAAATCAACTCATGCCTCCACTTAACCATTACAGTTGTATTAGTTAAAAACATTTTCTTAATCCACCCATTAAAAACAACCTGTGAGATACATGCTGACCCAAATTATTAATCACAAAACCTTAGTCAGAGGATTCCACAAGGCCATGAGAAGGATATATATATGTAAATAGTAATAATACTACTACACTTACAACCTACTATAATCTAAAAATAATACGAAGTTGTAAGGCAAATCCTTCAAGGTAATGCCTGAAATGGAACGAGGAGAGACAGCGGAGTCAGACAGACAGACCTGAGTTTAAAACTGCCATGTTGCTAAGCTGGGTCACTTTGGGAAAGTCACTTATTCTCTCTCAGTTATGTCACAGAAAAAACGGAAGTAATTACTCATGGATTATTATGGAGATAAAAATGAGTAGCAAATGGTAAGTACTTAATCAAAGTAGTGATAAGGCTATTCTCTAGCGGTATGGAACAAGTTTAATCAATGACATCTCCTTAAAATAGTAAAGTTTATTTACATTAAACTTTTCTGAAATAGCTTTCCAACTTCACTACAGCTTCACTAGACATGGAAACAAGAAAATCTTCGATGAGGACTCAAAGCAGATTTAATGGAGGGCTGGACTCACGTCTGGCGGAATCCGAGCGCTATCTTTCACGGAGTTCCCTTCAACAGTGAGATGATAAACTTGGCCGTCATTATCAGTAAACACAAAATGTTCCCGGGCAGAGATGTTCTGACTGAGCTCAGATTTACTTTCTGCCTCCTGCAACAAGCTGTGGGATAGAGACAAGTAAGATAAAGGTATTTCTTTTCCCTAGCGAGACACCCATAATTAATTAACTCGTCCAAAATGACATGCACTAACAGGAGGTCCAAAATCATTAAAAAAAAAAAAAACCTGTAACTAATCTTTGCCCAGCGAGTGATAGGAAAACAGACATTACTCCCAAATAGTCATACTACCAGAGAACATTTACCCTGTACAGAGGAACAAAGTGATTCAGACTTCAGACATGAAAAAGAAACCTCTGCTGTTTCTGCTACAGAACAGTCCTCAGGAGAAGAGAGGCCTTACTTTGACACATCATTCTCTCTGAGGTTTTATATTGGTAAAATTGGTGGGGATGGAGATGGAGACAGTACATAAATTCAGAATTCTTAGTATATTTTCTTTGGTGTACATAAATGAAAATATGATCTATCTGTATGTTCATGCCATGTGTACTTGAATCTTAAAGGCTGAAGGTTATAGAATAGAAGGGCACTGAGAAGGAACATACTCACCAGCGGACACTGATGTGTGGATATTACTGTGTAAGTGATTAACTGCACTAAGCATTCCAATAATAAAACTAACTCTTCAGTAATCTGGGTCTGTACTGAAAGACCAAATAAAATATGTTCAAAAGCAAGGTGAAACTTGCTAGTAGAGACGCCTTTGGATGACACTTGTCACATTCTTAACCATGACAAAGATATTACAAACGACAGTGGCAGGAAACAGCACACTGCACCTGATCACAGATGACTCAATGATGCTCAGCTCCGTATCTGAGACCACTGTCTGGCGAGCCATGGCCTCTCGGGTGGCCAGTTGTTTCTTTCTCAGGCTCTTCAAGTTGTGAGACGGTGACCACTCCTGTGAAGCAAAGATGGACACTCCTAGAAATGGTGTTTCCTTCTGTCAAAGAATCTTTCCAGAACAGCTGGGCATATTCGCTATTGCCAAGCACCACTTATTATTACTACACACGAATTCACAATTTGTTCTTAGGTTTTATCTATTTATAGAAAGGCTGAATGAATGCATTTTAATTAAAGCTTAAGGGAGAGGATTTTAATAATCTACCTCTACCTCCTTCTACCTCTGATCTTTAATTAGAGCTTAAGGTAGAAGAGTTTAATGGCAAACTTCTAAAAGGTCTAACCTTTTCATGCTTTCTTTTTGTACAAAATGAAAATAATAAATTCAATTATGCTATCTCCTGTTCCCTACCTCCACCCACTCCCCCTTAGGCATAGGGTAAGATAATCACATTCCTCTAATCATGGCCCATTACCATCCATAGGTCCACCTCAAACCTCGTTTTATTTACGATTTTATATTCCCACCTATTCTAACGCACTCAATGTAATATCCTCTAGTATATACAAATTCTTAGCACGTAGTTATTTCACATGCATGCATCTGTAATTTACATAAATATGTTATATATTTACATAAATGTGTTCTATATCTCATCCTGTTTTTAGCTCTCTTTCACTCAGCACAATGTATTTAAGTCCTATCTCTGTCGTTTCTGCATGCTGTATAATAATATTCCACGGATGCATCCACCAATTTTTAGTCTCTCTGTTCTATCAGCAAAGGACTCCAAGATTGCCTCCAAACTCTCATCATGACAAGTAACACTGCAGTCAATATCCTCACAAAAGTTCCTTCATGACCAGGAGTTGAAGAGCTGGAGCACAGAGGATGTCTGTGTTTGCCTAAGTGCTGTTAGCTTGCTCTGCAGAATGGCTTCAGTGGTCCACATTCCTCCCAGCCATGCATAAGGATTCCTACAGCCCATATTACACCCATATCTAAAGCTATCTCGCCTTCCCATTGTTGTTAGTCTAAAAGGTGTATCACGGTTATTTTACTTTGCACATCTCTAAAAACTGATGAATTTGAGTATTTCTTCATATGCTTGTTGGCCTTTCAGGTTTCTCTGACATTCATTAACAGCTCACATAGTTTGTCCATCCTTCCACTGGGGTTCTTGTTCTTTTCACTGTTTACGTGCAGGAGTTCCCATAATACTAATCCCCTAGGGGGATTAATTAGTCCCTTGTCAGTTTTAGACATCGGAAAGCTGTTTTTTTTTTTTTAAGATTGGCACCTGCACTAACATCTGTTGCCAATCTTTTCTTTTCCTTCTCCCCAAAGCCCCCTGGTACACAGTTGTATGTTCTAGTTGTGAGCGCCTCTGGCTGTGCGATGTGGGACGCTGCCTCAACAGGACCTGATGAGCGGTGCTATGTCTGCACCCAGGATCCCAACCAGTGAAATCCTGGGCCGCTGAAGTGGGGTGCACAAACTTAACCACTCAACCACGGGGCAGGCCCCAGAAAGTTTCTTTTTCCAACTTGTCTTCTATATTTAATGTTGACATTGTTGCCCTTCATTGAAAGGAAAGCATCAATTGATGTAATTAAATGAGTTATTTTTTTGCCTTGTGGCATGAACTTCTGACGTCCTCTCCTGCCCCCAGAACACAAAAATATTCTTTTATGTTTGACTATATTAATTTTATAGCTTTACCGTTTTACACATAGGTCTTTAATCCTATGGGGCCCACCTGTGAGTATGGTACTAGGGAGAGATCCAGTATTTTTCTCCATAAAGTGAGACAGTTTTCCTGATACTGTCTACTAAGCAGTCTGTCCTTCCCCTTGGGTTTGTGTGCTCCTTTACTATACAGTAAGTTCCCAAATGTTCATGGATATGTTAATGAACTCCTTATGATGCGGGTCCATTTCCTGTTCTTGGGCCAAGAAGACACTGCTTTTGTTTCTCTGGCTTTGTAAAAGATACTGTAACAAGGGGGACGGCCCCACCCCCACCCCCTACATCACTCCTTTCTTCAAGGCTGACTTAGCTATTATGACCTTTATTCTTTCATAAACATTTTAGAATATGTATATCACCTTCCTCAAAATATCTAAATGAAATTCTAACTGGAATTGCACTAATGTAATATTAGCTTAACCCATCCAAAAAAATAAGAGTTATCTCCATTTACTTAGATCATCTTCTGTGAACACACATTTTTAACAAGAAAATACATGGCAGTAATGATTTCAGTTCAAGCTAGAGAACAACATTCAGCACACACACACACATCTAAATAAACTATTCAGCTCTCCAACTGTAACTTACCAAAGCGGTCACCGCAGGGAAGTTTTTGGACATTTCTCTAAGAAGGGTACAAGTCCTGACGTCCCATAATTCCAGAGGTTTATCTTTGAATACAACTGCCAAATACTGCCTAAAATAAACAAAATTACTAAATAAGCCCCTTTTGCAAGATATTCACCATAAGTAGTACAAATCAAAAAGTTCAGTGAATCAGAAAACTCAAATGACAATTCTAAACACGGACAATTTACACTAACATTTAATCCTCACGATCAATACTCATAAGAAGGTAAAGGCCTCAGACAACCTCTGAGCGCCGCAGAGCTGTAACTAGGCAAGCGGCCTCGCTGAGAAGAATGAGAAAAGGTGCAAGTTCACATCCTAGTGACACAGCTTACTGTAACCCCACTGAGGCTCAATTTTCTCATACATGACATGAGAATACTACTATCTCAATGGATTGGTATGTAGGTTACAGTAAAAATTAAATAAAAAAGTAAGTAAAGCTTCTGTCAGGCTGACACTGAGGAAATGTAACAGAGCAGGAAGATCCCTGTACTCATTGTATCAAAGGACTCAGGTTCTCCTGCTCAGGACCAAGTCTGCCACTGGATAATTACATGGTCTCAGACAAACCATGTAACCTTTTGAATTTTATTCTACTTGCCTTTAAAATGGTGTTAATAACACCTGTCTTACCCACTTCACTAAATGCTATAAGGACAACAACAACAAAAAAAGGGGCAGCACACATAATTTTATAAACCATGATGGATTATACAAATGCAATACATCATATTTTTTATTACATCTAATATAAAGGCATGTACGTAAATAACTAATATAAGACAGAATCTGGTAAATGCTACAAAGACCCATTACGAAAAAGGAGATTAATTCTGATAATAGGGAAATGGCATTCTAAGCAGAATTACAAATGTGACAAATGGCAAAAGACAGGAAAGGACAGAGCATGTTTGGGGGAACATGCTACCTGAAATGCAGAGTATGTGAGAGAAATCATCATAAGAAAGATTAAAATGTGAATTCCAGACGGCATTATAAAGACCTGAGACACCCTAAAATGCCAGGTGAGGGTATACAGAGATTTACTCTGCAGAGAATAGTGGATCACTGAGCTCTGAAGTAGGGGGATAATGTGGTCAGTTGTTTTAGATGTATTACTTTAGCAGGCATGTGTAGAGTCAAGACTGACTGGAAATAGAGGAGACTGGAGTCCAAATAGTTACCTGAGCAATTGTCAAACTTTTTAAGTCTTAAGAGTCCTTGACATTTTAAAAAATTATTGAGGGCCACCCTCAAAGAACTTCTGTTTACGTGGGCTACAACAACTGGTATTTCGGATATTAGAAATTAAGACTGATAAACTAAGAATTATCTTTATTAAGTCATTTAAATGAAAAAAATAGAAAATAACCAGCAAGATGGTAGATTTAAACATAAGCCATATTAAATATGAATATAAATGCTGCCATTAAAGCAAAGATTGTCAGAGCAAATAGAAAAACAAGCCCCAATTATATGCTGCCTATAAGAAATCAACTTTAAATATAAAGACACAGATAAGTTACAAATAAAAGGTTGGAAAACGATATACCATGCAAACAGTAATCAAAAGAAAGCTGGAGTGACTATACTAATCAGACAAACCAGATTTACTTCTGAATAAAGAATATTACCAAAAACTAAGAGGATATTTCAACATTGATAAAGCAGCTGATTAATCAAAAGGACATAATATTACTAAATATGTATGTACCTAATAACAGAGCTTTAAAATACCCAAAGCAAGAACTTCAGTTCTTCAAGAGAAATAAACCCACAATTAAAGTTAGAGAGTTCAACACTCATCTCTCAGTAACAGATAGAAAAGCAGGCAGAAAACCGGTAAGAATATAAAAGACTTGAGTAACTATCAACCAACTTGAACTAACATTTATGGAATATTCTGATCAACAACAGCAGAGTACACAATCTTTTCAAGTACCATGGAACACTCACTAAGAGAAACCATATTCTGGGCCATATAACAATCACATTAAATTTAAAAGAATTGAAACATATAAAATATGCTCTCTGACCCTAACAGAAACTAGAAATAAACAGAAAGATATCTGGCAAAATCCCCTAAATATTCTAAAATTAAACAGTGTACCTATAAATATCCCATGGAAATTTTAAAATATAAATTGCACTAAAATGAAACATCATATCAAAAATTGTAGGGTACAGGAAAATTAGTGCTTACATAGAATTAAATGCTTATATTAAATGCTAAAGATCTGAATTTAATCATCTAAGGTTCTACCTCAAGAAACTAGAAAAATAACATAGTAAGCCCAAAGTAATCAAGGAAAAAAAAAAGATCCTCATGCCAGTTAATGAAACAGAAAATAGAAAACCACAGAGAAAAATCAAAGAAACCAAAGGATTTTCTTTGAAAAGATCAATGAAATTGACATAATTTACTGATATCAAGAATAAAAGAGACATCACTCAGATCACACCAATAATGAAAGAATAAGAATATTATGAACAAGTTTACATCAATAAATTCAACAACTTCAATGAAATGGACAGGTTACCTGAAAAATACCAATTACCAAAGCTCACTGAAAAAAAAACTACCCTAAATAGCTCTATATCTATGAGAAATTGAATTTGTATTTAAAAACTTTTCCAGAAAGAAAATTCTAGGCCCAGATGGATTCCCTGGTGAATTCTTCCTATCTAAGGAAGAAATAATATCAATTCTATACAAAAGCACACAGAAAAAAGAGAAGCAAATATTTCACAACTCATTTTACAAGGTCAACATTACCCTGATTCTAAAACCAGACAAAGATATTACACAAAAACTAGACCACTATCTTTCATGAACATTGATGCAAAAATCCTATTTTAATAAAATATTAGCAAATCAAACCCAGTAAAAGCAAAATATTAGTAAATCAAATTCAGTAATACATCACGACCAAGTGGAATTTATCCCAGGAATGTAAAGTTAGTTTAATATTTGAAAAATCAATCAATGTAATTCACCATATTAGCCAACTTAAAGAACAAAACAAAAACACACCATACGATTATGTCCATAGATGCAGAAAAAGTATCTGACAAAATTCACTACCTATTCAATGATACAAAGTTTCAGCAAACTAGGAATGGAAAACTTTCTCAATCTGATAAAGGGCATCTACAAAAACTCTACAACTAACATATTTAATGTTGAAAGACTGAATGCATTCTCCCTAAGATCATTAACAGAGCAAAGATGTCAGTTCTCATCACTTCTATTAAACATTGTACTGGAGGTCAGTCAGTGCAGCAAACCAAGGGAAAAAGCAAAGGTCCACAGACCAGAAAAGAAAGATAGAGAAGTGTCTTTACTGGCAAACAACACAATTTGTCTATATAGAAAATCCTAAGGAATCAACAGAAATGCTACTAGAACTGACAACTAAGTTTAGCATGGTGGCAAGGTCAATGTCAAAAAATTAACTATTTCAGGGGCCGGCCCGGTGGCACAGTGGTTAAGTGCGCACGTTCCATTTTGGTGGCCTGGGGTTCGCCGGTTCAGATCCCGGTGTGGACATGGCACCGCATGGTAAGCCATGCTGTGGTAGGCGTCGCACAGATGTTAGCTCAGGGCCAGTCTTCCTCAGAAAAAAGAGGAGGATTGGCAGATGTTAGCTCAGGGCTAATCTTCCTCAGGGGGGGAAAAATTAACTATTTCAGTATACAAATAATGAATAATTAGAAATTGAAATTTTTAAAAAGTCATTTATTATAGCATCAAAGGAAAAACAAAAAATAATTAACAAATTATGTGCAGGACCTATACACTGAAAACTACAAAATATTACTGAAAGAAATTTAAAAAGACCTAAATAAGTAGAGAGATACACCATGTTCATGAATCACAAAACGTGTTAAGGTGTCAATTCTTCCCATATTGACCTATGGATTCAATGCAATCCCAATCAAAATCCCAGGAAGCTCTTTTGGTAAAACTGATAAGCTGATTCTAAAATTTATATGGAAATGCAAAGACCATAGAAAAGCTAAAGCAATTTTGAAAACTATTTTAGAGATTTTCTCCTTTTGCCTTTGTTCTTTTTATTGGTTTTCATTCAGTATCTATTTTTAATAATCCTGTTTTACATGTATTTTTCCTTGAGACAAAAAACTCAAAAACTTACTGGAATTAAAATGGGTCTAAATTACAAGTAAAAAAAATGAGTTCTTTCACTCAATAAACCCATGTTGAGGTAGTAATGCATAAGAACTTCATCAGAGAACATCAATATAGCTATAACGGAACAATACGGGGTTACAGGTTTTACCAATCCAATGAAATGTTAAGATTCATACAAAAGTTACTCCATCTTTTTAGAAGTAGAGAATTAAAAGGAAAAGCAACTTAATTTTGTGATTAAAATATTTTGATACAGCTGCATGCGCTATCACAAAGAAATTCTATATGCATTCTAGTATATTCTCACTTCCTTAAATATATATATAAATCCCTGAGATTCCACTGTGATAACAACATAGATATTTTTAGGTTAACACTTACTTCAAATGAGAAACTTTAATCATTTCAATGGGTGGTTCATCATTGCCTCGTTCACCTCGAAAAGCAATGCTTCTACCTTTAATTGCAAATATTAAAGAAAAGTGAAAACAGCACATAACACACGGAAGAAACAAGAAGCTATACTAGTGTAATCTGATTAGTGCTACCTTCCATTCTCCTGTTCATTCTTCCATCTGCTTCTAAGCTTCCTAATAATCTAAATTCAAAAAGTATTCTCAAAAGTTATTACAAGTTAAAGACCAATAATTTATTACTTACATTCAAATATTTATTTTATAAAAATATTCTCATTTTTTGCAGTTTCTTGAATTCCTTCTGTGGTTTCTTTCAACTAATTTAATTTTAGAAATTCAGAAATACCAATTTCTAATGTTTTAATACATTTACAATAAAGTAATTGAAAAAACTACTGGTATATTTAAAGTAAGATAAACATCCCATACTTACAAATATTGACTAGTGGGGAAACCAGTCTTTAAATAGGTATTTAAGATTTCTTTTCCCATGTGCAAAATACTCAACTGAAATATTTTGACATGTTCCTATCAAAAAGTTTCTACAAACTGAAATAAGGGAATGATAAGAATCAATTAACCACCAAAGAAGCCAAATGGTTTTCTGTAATTTAAAGAATGCAAATTCTACCTTATGTTTGAACAAGTATATTTTAATATCTCCTCCTAGGTTTTTAATTGCACTAAACAAAAGAGAGGACATATTCAATCCAAAGACAAGTGAACGCCTGCTTGCCTCCCTGCTCCTTAACGCCATCAAATGGGCTCCCACTATTACTATTTGCCAAACACCCCGCATCCTTCCCAAACTCTGCTAGCCTGCTGCCTTCCTTAGAAGACCAGGCTATAAAAGTCTATAATCAATGAACTTAAGTGTCCCACTTAAGGAAGCCAGTAACTATCACTTAGAAAATTGTTCTTCAAAAATAAATCTGTGAAAGAGAGATTTTAAGTTATCTAACAGTCCTGCACTTAAGCTGATTAGAAAACATGAGCAGGTATTTTTTTGGTGAATGATACTAGAGAACGGCATTCCATTCCTGGGCTACCAGGAAACTAGAGAGACCAGTGCCAGTTTGTTGGCAAATGGGGAATCTGGGGATCACTGGGCAGGTCACTTCCAATGAGAATAGAGCGATACTGGATTAAAGGTGGGGCTGACTCCTTGAGATTCAGTAACGTACTCTGCTAAGTAAGAACAACTACATCTTGGAAATATATACTGAGAATAAAAGGAAGCAACTATATACTTGATTTATTACACATACATGTACACACACATATATATCTTATTGGTTAAAACATTTACATATATTCAACCGCTACATCATTTTAAAGAAACCCACAAGAATTTTGTTAAAAAGATCTATTTAAAATCGCTGCGTGCGTTATAAAATAATTTGAAACCCTCACCTTATTCTATTTTCAAGATCTTCATTTTGAAACTCATTGGGTTGTATGTTTTTAACAATTTTTCAAAAGTTACTTCACTGGAATGTTTCCCATTGTAAAGTCTTTAACTCCTAATTAAGTTTCCCTATTCAGTCAGCCACAGACCATCAAAAGTTTTAAATTTGTGCATTTGAAAACAATCCTTACCTATGTTTTTTAAGGCTTTCCTACAAAAGTGAAAATTTTTAAAGAGAATCTAATGAAGTCTAACTACAAAGATTTATTTTAAAACTGTACTTTTGGTTATCTACGTCATCCTACAAAAACAGAAACTAGTTTAAGAAGTAAAGTGATTTTCTGGGATTAAAGAACTGCAATTCAGGGAGCGCTGATTCAGGCAGAAACCCAAACAGCGACCCAATGACAGGAGAGGGTTTTACAGGAGGAAGTGAGGACGAGGTGAGTCCTATTAAAGGAGAGTTCCTTGGTGCCAGATGAGGTCAGGCTAGGTTGGCGCTGTACAGACCGGCCTGAGGTTCCATCAGCAGGAAAGGGCTAGACTTGTCCTTCATTGATTGGTTAGTGATCAGGACATCAGCAAAGCCTAGTTCCAGCAGTCCTTACAGACAGGATATTCTTGTCCTTACTGATTTGGAATGTTGGCAGTTTGGTCCAGTTTGGAAGATAAAGAAAATAAGACACGTAAGGCAACTCCTCTGAAACAGCTGCTCTGGCTCTATTTTAATACGGCTGCACTCATGTCATCTTTCACATCTACAAAAATGTACTTAAAAGTAGAACTGGCATCATATTAGTTCATATATCTGTCTGTTCAGGCTAATGGCACTCCTTTTTACCTTGCACTTGAGTTAACACAATTTCCTTACAAACAACGATGAATCTTTTCTAGGACAATTATTACAGAACTACAAAAAAATGTATATACAAACATAAAACAAAGAAAAAAGGCCAAGGTGAGAGAAAGTACTTTGGAACATGTTTTATAAATAGCAACATCTTTGATCAATATGACCAACACTGTAAATCTTTTCATAGTCTAAATACACAAACCTGTTGGGAGATCAACCAGCTGAAGTTCATTTCTCACTAATCCCATATTGTTTGGTGTTGAGGTAGCAAAAGAAAGAAAACCAGTTAAACTCGTCCATTCAATACCCCTATAATGAGAAATTAAACAGATTAATCTAATATCCTTTTTTGTTTGAAAAATTCATTTGAAAAATAAGTTTTTCCTAAGACCTAAATTTTATTATACAAGTTAACTAAGAAATAATATTAATGACCTTTTATTTGAGACTATATTACTATACATTTCCAAATTATATGAAATTATTTCTAATTAAAACTTTATCTCCAAATTTAACAGCAAGATAGTTTAGTTATTAGGATTCATAGCAACATTAAAGTAACTATTAAAGGGGCTGGCCCTGTGGTATAGTGGTTAAGTTCATGCACTCTGCTTCAGTGGCCTCGGGTTCGCAGGTTCAGATCCCAGGCATGGACCATCAGGCCATGATGGGGCAGTGACCCACATACAAAACAGAGGGAGACTGGCGCAGGTGTTAGCTCAGGGACAATCCTCCTCAAGCAAAAAGAGGAAGAATGGCAACAGGTGTTAGCTCAGGGCCAATCTTCCTCACCAAAAGAAAAAAAGCTATTAAAATCTGGCAAAGGAGAAAGTCACATCGCAGTAGTCTCCAAGAATTCCACTGCTTAAAAACTAGAGGTATAAAAATATTCTGAGTAGACTACATAAAACTGAGTACACTTAGAAATTTTATCAAAATTCCTAGTTGGTTAGGAAGCAGAAATTCCTGAAGCAAACATATGAACTGAGCTGTTAGATCTGGAAGTGGCTGAAAGATCCAAATGGTATGTATATTGATTAGGGAAAAGCAGAGAAGAAAAATTGCAGAGAGAAAGACATGTACAACAAGACAGCAACCTACCAACCTAACGCCCTGGGAGTCTCCTTTATGCGAGACGGAGAGTAGGTGGGTCCACATTTTTTCCCACTAACATAACTGGGGAGTGTTCACCATCATGGCTTGCAGAGAATGGAAGGGGGGGGGACACAGGACAAGTGGACTCATCAGTCAGGAAAGGAAGAAGTGAGAAACACTCTACTATTACCTTACATTGCTTACAAGGTAATACAGGTTGGCTGGGAGGGAAGTCTAACCTTTGTTCTCTATTACAATTGCACATCAGCCTTCATGAGACAACCATTTTTAACAACATATTGTATATGGCTGCTTTCATGAGACAATGGCAGAGTTGAGCAGTTTTGACAGAAATTTTATGGCCTGCAAAGCCTAAAATATTTACCATCTGGTCCTTTACAGAAAATGTTTGCTGATGCCTGATCTAGTTTATCCACTTCTACTTCAATTGGAATGCTATTGCTAGATTTAGCATTAAATACTACTCTGAATATGTCTCTCACTTGTCCAAGAAGGTACAATGGCTTCCTACATCACAACTAAACTTCTCTGTGACTTTCAAGGCCACCCAACCATTTGCCTCATCCTACCTGACCAAACTTAGCTCTCTCATCTGAACCTTGTCTGCTATTTTAACTGGAGTACTTTTCCTCATTGACCCCTGCGTGTCCACCTACTTGTCTTTCTCAGAGGGGCAAAGATAATCCCAAGAGAACTGAAAATTCTATTTATGACAACACGGAATTGCTGTAGTTATCAAAGTTTATAATTCTTTAAATGTAAAGTTGTGTTGAAACACTCAGATTAGGCTGCTTAAACCTTAGTACTCTTGAGAATTTCCATGCCTGGAATGCCCTCCCTCCCCCCCTTTTCAAGCACCATTTGAGCTCAAGTTCTGGCTCCAGCACCTACTAGCTCAATGTTTTCTCTCCATCTCAGTTTCCACATCTGTTGTGCAGAAATAACAACACTGAGTGCATAAAGAAGGCCTGGCACATGGTTAGTGCTATATGTATTAACAATTACCATCACTGCCATTATTACTCTTATTTCAAGATCTAACTCCAGCCCTATTTTCCTCATGAGGCCTCTTCATTCACTAACCTCAAACCATACCTATAGGGAATACAATATAATTTGGTTAATTATTCACTGGAAAAGTCCCTTTGTCTCTTGTTTCTCTTTCTTTTCCCTGACCTGTAACAATACTCATTAAGTTTTCTGTTTAGAATGAAAAGGAGAGAAGAATCATTTTGGACTTATTCTGCTCTCTATGTAAGTCTGGTAGCTTCAGTGAGATGTTTACCCACAGAAACCTTAAGAGACACTCTCCAAGTCTTATTGCTGGCAATCTGAACTACTTATACTTATGCTCCAGTATAGTAATGCCACTATCTCTGGATGTTAAGAATTGCAGTCCTCCCATTCTTTATTCATTATTTTTTAAAATAAATCTAAGTACCCAGTATAGGCTAACGACTGTGCTACCAAGAACCCAGTATGTGGCAGTGACCCTGCTAGACACTGGGAATACAGTTGTGAATGGGACGCCTGTATCTGCTGTCCTTCAGGAGTTTATGATCTAATAGAAAAGAGACATTTACACAAGTGCATTCTGTATTACTGACTACAAAAGAGAGTGGCGCCCAGTTCAAGAGGAGCTTGTAAGAGCCACACAGAATCTGATCTCAGGGGCCAGGCAGGGCTTCCCGGAAAACCATTAAAGCTGAGACCCAAAGGGCAAACAGGGTTTTGCCTGAAAGCCTGAACAACTGAGGAAATAGTGTGACTGGCTGAGAAACACTCACTAGACTGTATCCTCGTCGAAGGGAGGTACCATGTCATTCATGTCTCTCCAGGACATGACAGGCACTCCGCAAATTCTGTTAAGAGTAAACGAATGATGTCCAAGAAAAGCCTAGCACTCCTCCTTGCGGTTATTAGTGCAATACATATGCAGAGCAGTGCTTTCCCCACCGTTTACAAGATGTCCAGGGCATCACAGAACACGGGATGGCTGCTTATTTGCAATTGAGCACTACAAGCATGCTGCCTTTGAGCAGATTCCAGCAGCACCTTATATATCCAAATCCTACTGATCAACTGAATAAAATAAAAATTAAGTTGAACTTTAAAGTAGATTAGATAAGGAGAGGATTAGTTATGAAAAGAAATGAACGAAAACTCTTGTCAAACACAGCTGAGTACCACCACAATGTTCCCAGAGTTAGAAAACTACCGTCTAGGTTTGAGTATACACGGAGCTCTATAAAAATGTCGTAAGAACTGCAGCTCATTTTCCAACTCGATCTAGGATTGTTCTTAGGATTCCTACCTATCGGACAACAGCAACCTCAGAATCTATCAGCAGGCATCGGAGGTTCTGACTCTTACAGTTTCCCACATGGGCCTGTGGACCTCCACTGGGATGCTACAGAGGCTACTTCTCAACACTAGGTGGCTGAGGGAAGCACACACTTTCTCAAAGGCTTTCAAGTCCTACGATTATATGAAACTAACTTCTGCAAATTTACAGATGGACAAAACAGAGATCATTTTATTTTCCACAAATCACTCAATTTGCTCAAAGTAATACTGAGGCAATGTTCTGATGTGCATATAAACTACTGTTATAATAGTTTTTGACATTGAAAATCATAGTGGGTTATATAATTATAAATTTAGCCTATTGGACAAAGACACAAACTAACAATCTAAGAAAACCTACATGTACCACTTGCTTCCTTCTAGGTATCTTCCACTGGATTATAAGACTCAAAGATGTTGTCTGTTTGCAGGCATACAGAAGACGCTCAATACATATTTGTAAAGCATAACTGGTTAAACATCACAGTTTTAAAAAACCACACAGTCGCAACTATCCAGTTAGGCAGCCCCTGGCTATGTGTATGCATAAGGTTCAAGTGCTTAAGATAAAGTGGTTTTAAAAAACACATTTAGTACAAGGTAGAAAAACAACTTTCTAAAAGTTGGCCTTTAATTTGCATATGAATATCTAGAATGTACTGGGTTTATTGCTAAGAAGTTCAGCAATTTTTATAACACATCTGTGAAATTTTTATAATGGCTTTTAATTGTAATACTATAACTGCGTTAATTGAAACACAAAACCAGCAGGATTTCAGCATCCTCTTGGGCACCATCACTGGATATAAAACCTGAATTATCTTCAAAATGGCAATTAGGAGGGAAGATTCACATTAAAAAAAGGAGCATATCTGTGTGATCATTCACAACACCAACCTGTCTGTGTAGCAGATCCCTCAGATTATTTGGTATCTCAAGTAACACTTTATAAATTTCAGTGTTACTCAATAACAAATATTATCATAGGATGTGTAAGTCATGTATTTACTGACATCTACGATCTGACTGATCCAGGATAACAAATCTTACTTAAAACGAATACCTTGCTGATAAACTAGCCATTGTACCTTTATTGAAGATTGTAGTGTTCAGGAAAAAATGCACACGTGCTTGACTTTCCAGAAGCATGTATCAAATTCTTAGTATAAATCCTGGTTCAATCCACATTTTTGTCTTATTCCCAAAATGTTTCCTACTAATCTATGTGCATTTTTTAACTGGAGATCTAACACATATACCATAAGTATAAGAGCTCAGCTCTGAAGCCTGAAAGGCCTAGATTGAATTCCATCTACCTTTTCACAGATTATAATACTCAGTTTCTTCTTCTGTAAATTGGGAATAATTATAGTGCCTACCACAAGAGTTTTAGTGAGGATCAGTGAAATGCATGCAAAGTAATAATACTTAATGTAACTTTAGAACAAGTACTCGTTAAATGAAGAGTTCTGATTGGCTGGTGTTAGCCATAAAAGGAAACACTACTCACAAAAGTGTGGAAGTGGTGAAAAGAAATGTCAAGAGAAGGGTGTAGGCAGGAAAGAAAGAGAGAGAAGATACCAGCATTGGCAGCAGGGGCTACTGGAAGAAGAGAAAGAAGATGAATAACAATCTGAAAGGGTCTGGATATCTATGTCGCTGCATCCTAAAAGCCTAACGCTTTGAAGATATTACCACCCCATGTAAACGTGTTTAGGGAGGTACTGGAGGGCACAGCATCAGGTGGCGATAAACAGTCACCCAGGCTGCACCACCAAACAATGCACTTGAGAGAATAACTCACTGTAACCTTTTCAGAAACTTTCATCACAATCCACAGTTGTGATACTTAAAGGGTTAACTCTTCTCCATTCAGAAAACGCATTTACTCAGAATAATGTGTTCACTAAGAATTTTCACATATACGCGAGACCTATTCTTATACAACATACAGAGGACAGAAAATGGCCTTTCTTATACTTTTGTTAAAAGATCATCAAAAAAACACTGGCAATTTAGTAAGTTTATATGATACATGTGTAACTTTACAATCCGTCATTGCTAGGACAAAAAAAGGAAAACAGCTATACGATCAGCAAAATAATGCCACAGAGCAGATATGTATGCACTTTAAAATAGAAAGGAAGAGGCATTCTTCTGTCATTTTAGCCCTCCCTCAGATATTTCTGCATACACAGCACTCATAAAACAGATCACATCTCAAAATGAAAGAATAAATGCTATATACAGTTTTGGTCCTTTTCTGATGGTGTTTAAACAAAGAAATAAATGAGATTAATTAACAATTAAAATGACTATTCAAATTTTTCATGAGCAATCTTACTGATGGATCTTTATAAAAACGGAAAACAAACTAAATAAATCTGGACAAGAGAAAACAGTGATTTCCAGTAGGAAAATAGCCTGGACCTTAGGAGAAATAAATAAGATGCAGCAATAAATGAAAAAATTCTCCACTGCATAACATCTTTTACAAAGCAAACTATTAGGACTCATTTTGATTAGCATAGCCATTAGTTGGACATGAATATTGATTTTTCAAAGTTTTCAGTCAATCACCAGTGCATAGCATTCAGTGTGGAAAAGTCTACGAGAACTTTTTTCTGTATTCCGCATGTGATCTCAATGACACAATGACATACTCACTTGACTTCACAGGAGTGGATGCTTAACTCCTTATGCAGCAGCCCACTGGTGAGATGGTACACCAGAACAGAACCGTTACTTGTACCTATCAAGATGACGTAACAGAAGAGCATTCATCCAGTGGGAGTTCCAGATCTTTCCAACACATCTTTTCTCAAGATTTTAATTATTTTACAAAATTTACCTTTTATAAAAGGGACCCGAGCTATGTGTTAAAAAAGACTGAATTTCTCAGTCTTCCTTCTTATCAAAACTGGGCCTATTCTCATGTGCTCTAAAATCCTACCTAAATCCAGGGATAGATTTTCACAGAAAGGCTTCAAAACCTGAGTCAATACACATAAAATATGAAGAAGCAATTCCCTCAGCTTTTTTACACATGGGATTATACTTTTTGAGATCCGAAATGTTTATTACAGCCAGTCCTCAAAAAGGCAACTCATTATCCAGATTTTTCTATTTTTCTTTACAAAGATTTTGGTTTTTACATTAAATAAATCATAAAAGGATGGTGAAGTGGTGGCTGACTTGGATTCTGAGTTCAAAAGGCCCTGGCTTTGCCCCATGCACTTACAAATTGCCTCCCCACACTGAATCTGTGTTTTTCTCCTTCTGTCGAGGGAATAATAGCACATCTGCCGGAGATTAAACGAGAAGACATACGTAAAACAGTTCACTACCTGGCACAATGTAAGCACACGATTACTATTTCTCTTATCACCGTAATTATGGTTTGTAGTTACTGTTATTCCTAAAGCTTTTTATGGTCTCAGGTAGTCTGTCTAAAATTTAACTTGGAAGGGACATGGCCATTCTTGAGAAAGTAACGTTTCAGTCTTTAAAATGTTTTTCTAAGTTAAGAAAAGTAAACAGTGTAATTGGTTGGACAAATACTTTCTCACTGCACATGACTTAAAAGGATTAATGGATTCATACAAAGCAACAGAATGCAGAAATACTAATAAAACAACAATAACAATAGATATAAAAATGCCAGGCAAGTTCCAATTTTAGCTTACTTACTGAATAAAGCCAGAAGTGTTTTGCAAAACTACTCTAGACAAATACATTACACTTGTTTACAATTATCATCTATTCCACAATATCTTCTAATACTGAGAAAATACATAAAGAACTACTAAACTTTTCAATTAACAGATCTTCATAATAATCAAGTGATTTCTAAATTCCACAAGTTTTGATGACGTTGACCCTATGATCTAATACTCTAGGGGCACCACGAGGAGAAGTAACTCCACAGTCACCTCTGCTTTTCCTCCCTAGTGACTCTGCAAAAGTTTAGGCACTTATTTTATATTTTTGCTTTTACTTTATTATACTAAACTCAATAAATGACTGATATTCACTGTAAACTAGTATAATACAACTTATTCCATAATGGAAATCTCAGACCCTGACTTAGCTCTTATTATCTAGTTATCCCAAGAAGTAATTTTCTCCAAGAACATGACAAAATCCTAACCGACAAATTAGGTATATGACAATGTATATGCATGTACATACAATGTATGTTGAGATATCCTAATTAAAATCTCTGTAAGAGGTTTAATACAGATCAATAGTTTCTAAAGCAAAAATTAAACATTTATCTGCATTTACATAAATCTGAACATATGGACACATGGACTACTAAACCTGTAAATTCAAATCACTTTCAGAAGACAGTAACGGAAAAATGAGAAAATAAGAATAATGTCAAATAGTAATATTCAATGAGCCTTTAGCACTCACAAGTCAGCCATTAAGCTGAGACATATACTAGTAACAAAATAAATGTGCTTTCTTTCATTTTAGAAAGAAAAAAACAACCACAAATCACATGTTTGTAGACCTGGGGAGGAAGCCAGAAGCTAAGCAATAGCATCTTTAACAAATGTTGACAATTTCAAACAAATACGGTATTTTTCAAAATTTCAGAGAAATATATTTTAACCTTATATACTTAATACCAAATTAAAATTTGGTTTTCTCTATAAAGGAAATTAGGTTACTCACATTACCATGAAATTAATGTAACAGTAAGTTGAAATCCAGACCAATTTTTCTATCTACAACATAAAAATACGCAATTTCAACCCAAAAGGCAAATCTTTACAGAGATGATAGCCACTTTAAACAATGTTTAGGATACAATTCCTAGCAAATGAAGACCAGTGCTGTTATTAAACTATTAACTATGACTATACTGTTAGTTAACAAAAATCCAATACAAAATGACATGCCTGGAAAGAGCCTAAAGTGGACCAAGAAATGACAAGGAGTCGGATTTCGCCTCACACAGGGACTATCCTGGCATTTCAGAAACGCGCCCACAGTGTCAGGGTCTCTATCACCCAGTGTCAGGTGGATGCTACCATTGTGATTAAAAATGAGTAACTAAAAAGATTAAAAGGACAGAAAAAAAAGTATTTCAAGATGAGTATTTACATGATTTCACTCAGCCTCTTCCTCCTCTTAAAGCATTCTCAAAGAGAATAAAGGATTTTCCAGTAACTAGGAAACTTAGCTATCTTATAAAATATAAAACAAGCATAAAGAATGAAAGAACAGGTCCGATCCTCACCAACAGCAAGCAGTGGCTGATACATCCTGATGTTTTTTGTGGTCAACGGCGGGCACATTCGGATGGCAAACTGCGGCGAGGGCAGCCCTGACAGCAGCCCCGTCAGCAGGAATTTGAGGTGCACCTCCTGCAGAACGGAGCCTTTGGGTTGTTCTTCCCCAGCAATTGCGCTTTGCCCTGATTTGTAATGAAAAATACAAATATATTAATTATAAAGTGTGCTGATCTTAAAAATCTAAGAAACTTTCCAGTGGAAACACTCTTCAGGTCTAGGAAAGACTCGGCAGGCCTAGAAGAGCACATTCAAGTCCAGAAGGTGGAGTGTGGCGCTCCAGGGACTTCGCCACACAGTGGCTCTGAACCTGGCTGTGGGACTTAAACTGCACCTCTGACGTCTCTCAGGACAGGTTCCTGCAGAGGGCTGCTGCCTGGAATTCAGGGACCTTGCTTTCTAAGAAACAGCTTCAGCCGAAGTTCCTGGTATTAGGGCACCAAAGGCAAACCAAGAGGACTGGGGTTAGAGAAGTGTTTCCATGGAGTGGGCGGCTGCTGCTCGTTCCTGTCTGAGCACCTTTCTAAAGTGCTACTTCTCAATCTGATGCACTGTGTAAACTGCACAGAAGATTGGTAATCACCAACAGCAGGTTCAAAGGACTCACCTGGCTTTCTGATACGAAATCTTCATGTGTCGATGAAATTACAAAATTTAAGCTTTATAATTACTTTATATATAAACATGTAAAATAAATATAAAAACGTATATATTAATACACAATATATACACTGTCACTGTTGAGAGTTCTCTTAAATGGTATTATTTTTAGATACAGCATTTGTACTTAGTTTATCAAGTCTCAAACTAAAAAGAGGACTCGAATAAAAACCATTATAATGAAAATGTGAATATGAAGAATATAACAAAATGAAAACCATCACTAAACAGGGTATATAAATTTTCTTCGTATAAACCATTATTGAATACTGTGCTGAAGTTATCAAAAGTACATAATAAAGAATACGTGTGAGTGTATATATACATATACACACACATACTGTGAAAGGAAAAAATGTAAATAATTACTAGGAATGGGAGATGGGATTCTGATTGTAACCTTTTGAGGCTGTAAAATTGATTCAATAATAATGTTATTTTAAAATCTGTAAGATACACAGAAAAAATGACCACCAATTTAATCCAAATAAAATGATCTCTTACGATCAGCCATACAATTGATATTAATCTTCGGTAACAAAAGATGGGCTCTAAAGGAATGGGAAGTTGCACAGGTAGGCACCAGGTTTACCAACCCTGGCAGCTTGGAGCTGACTCCAGGAACTGCCTCCTCCTCCAAGCGTCTTCTCTGAGACAACTCACAAGATGGGGCAGATCAGGCCTTAATAAGCAGCAGTCTTTACCCAATGAAGATAAATCAGGCCTCTGTATTTAACTGAATTGCTTTCCATTATCACTAAGTACACAGTGAATTGCAAATTAAAAGTTTAATTAAAAGTTTTAATTAAAATGTTTTCAAGTAACAAAGCTTTACTTATTTAATACTTTTAAATCAACTACATTGTCAAGAACTGCTATACAATCTGTATCCTTTTGGCTCTTAGAAAATGTAATTTATTATCATTTAGTTACCTAAACAGCATAAAATTTCAACCTCCTATGGGCTTCATATGACTGATTAGTTCTGTTCATGTGTGTTTATAATTCTTTTCACTTTAATATTCTATATTAAGCGCAGACAAGGTCAATTAACTCAGAAAATTGTGTTACTGATAAAATGAATTTTGCAAAACAATTATGTGTCTAAACTTCCTCATATGGATTTATGTCTGGAAGGTGAAGAGAAACAATTTTAAATATAAAAGTTAGTGTCATTGAGTGAAAGGATTTTACAATTGGCAGGAATTATGAGAAAACCAAGGCCTGGAGACGTCAGGTCTTGCCTCAGATGACAGGGGAGCAGCCAGGACTGGAGGCCATGGCAAGGAGCAGGCTCCAGACTCAGATGACGGAGCTCATATTTTGGCTCTCCCACTTACCGGCTGTGTGGTTTTGGGCAAGTTTTTTCAATCTCTCTGGGTCTCAGTTCCCACACACATAAAATGGAAATGATGATAATATCACCTACCTTCTAGGGTTGTTGAGGTAATACACAGAGCATTTAGCACAGCACCTAACACAGCATTAAGCACCCAATGTCATCTCTGATTAAAAAGAGTACTAAGGAAATGTTCTAGTATATTACCTATCTAGCATTTAAACAAAAAGACCTAGTAAATAATCTCTATTTTCAACTACATCATGGAAGAACAAATGATACAGAAAATCCTTTCTAAACCACAGCCACCGTTTTTAAAGAATCAGACATCAAAATTGCTCGGCATGTTCACAATTTCTAGTTGTATAGTATTTGAAATAAAAAATGCTCATTCTACCTTTAATATATACTGACTCTATAATAATTAAATAACTTTGAAACATTATTTTATCTGCAAACAAACATGTGTTGAAAGAATCCCCAACATGAAAATAAGAAAATGTATGTCAAAAAGTTAAAATAGTCTTTTCTAATATTGCTCCGTTACTTATTCCTTCAGTAAACATTTATTGCACATCTAGAATGTGCAAGGCCCCGTGCTGGAGATACAAAGTTGAATCAAACACTGTCCCACCCTTGGGGAGCTTCTAACTTAAAGGAGGAAATAGACAAGTAAAATCACAATTACTATCAGCTGATAACTATTAGGGACCACAAAAGAACATTTAAATCAGGCTTGAGAGATGAAAAGAGCAACAGCTGAGCTGAATTTTGACTTGGGAGTAGAAGGGGGAGAGAGGAAGCAGGTATCCACCTCTGAGCTGGGGGACCAGGGAGCACGAAGGCCGAGAGGAGGGATGCCTGGCTCAGCAAGGGCTGTATCCACCACCCAGACGCCTACTGTCACCTCCTGCATGTAGATCAGTCTCTCAGGAAGGAACATTTTCTAATTCCTACACTATAATGCCAATCTATACTACTTCGGGCACTTTTATGCTTAAACATTTTATACCTTTCTGATTTATTTAGGAAAGAATGATTCCACGTTTTAGTTTTCTCAAGTATTAACTTTTGACTTTATAATAACTGCAATCAGTGAGTCGATTAATTTTGCCCTTCAAAAAGAATACCTAACATGAAAGTTACAGGAAAAAAGCAGCTTACCAATCATGTTATCTAAGGAGAGGTCTGGGAGTTTATTCTGTAGCACTCCTACAGGAATTCCACAGAAAGACACTGGTGAATACAAGGGGGACACACCAGAACTACTGCAAAGACATAACAATTAGGTGGTTTTTACACACTTAAAACCTGCATTGCATGTCAGTAACTCCAATTACTAATTTCAGATCATGGCATTCTATCTATTTTTACAGTATTTATTCATCTTACCAATACGTGAAATATCTCTAACAGGTGTATATAATTCCCTAATAACTGAAAGTCTTAATTAGCACTTTAAAAATATTTTTTATAGAAAAATGTCCCTGCTATTTTTACGATTCTGGTAATGTAAAAAAAAAGAGGAAACAGAAAACAAAACAAAACAGAGATCCTACTGATCCATTTACCTGTTCCGTGAATTTCGATTACAAACAGCAGACTTCAGTTCCCATATCATGACCCTGCCGTCACTCACTATGAGGGCAGCTGCGTTCTCATTGACAGGACAACACACCATACTGAAGGGACGCACCGTTTTTGTCACCCTGATTGCATCACACTGGCTTCGTAAATCATAGGTAAGCTCCTGGACAGGATCTGGATCTGAGCATAGTATGGTCTTTCTTTTAAATATCAGACAGCAACCATACCAACATCACTACTATTTGTTTTAGTTTAACCTCAACGACAAAGCATATCATTCTTCCACTAATGCAAAGTTTGTCAAGAATGGCCTTCCTTTTTATAATTACTAATTTCTTCAGAATATAAAGATAATTCACTTAATGACTGTCCAAACCAAGTTTAATTTCCAAAATAATGACTATAATCAAAATAGCTTATTTTTTAATGTCTTTAAAATAAAGGAAATACTTTGAAAAAGGATCAGCAGTGATATATGATTAAATAATGAACAGTGCACTAGAGACCATCATAATTCACAGTGATCTACACTAAGCCTGAAAATAACTGTACTTTACAAAAGACATGGAAGTCACTTTTACCTTTATGTAGTACATCATTTCACCAAAACATTTTTATTCTCCAGGATAAGACTAAAACTGACAACTGAATGTCCTGGAGACTTACTAACCTGTCACTTTACCATGGACATTCCTAGAGCAGGGGAGAAGGCAAGGGGGTAGAACAATAAAGGATATACAAGGTTGGACTGGGTATTAAAGAAAAATTCACGAAAGATAACATCTACTTGGCTCACGGATACAATCAAGAAGGAATTACAAAATATTACTTTCCTTGTTGTATATAGAGGTGCGATATGACAACACCAAGAGATGAATTTTGGGCTTGTGCTTTTTTATGCCCCATATTACAACCATATTCTATTTTCTCAAGGCAAAGACTGTCATTAACTCTATGCTTTGGCTGGTACTTGCCACAGGAAGCTTTATAAAATAATTCTGAAGAAGAACGTATTTAACATTATTGTGAGATATACACTCACCTGGTTCCTCATTTGAAGTGGTAAAAACACTATTATAAGATCTTCGAACACGCAAGGTTATACACCCATTTTCATGTAGGCAAAATAAACCATCACGCTGAAAGCAGGGTATTACCTTTAAACAGATGATGTATTTATTTTTAAAAACACTATAGATTAAAAAGTATGTAGAGTGACATTCATATGGGCAAAAAACAAAACAAAAGAAAAACAAAATACATAACCCCCAAGCTTTAAAACTAAATAAAAATTTTAAAAATCCGTTTATAATCCTACAAAATTTGCTTTTATCCATGTAATTAAATAGTTCAGTAAATATCTCCAGATCAGTCAGAAGAATTTCTAGGGTAAATCAAACCAATCAAACGTGCAGAAAAATAAGGGATGTAAAATAACATTATTAATCTTTAAATAAATAGAAAAGAGAAATTAGAACTACGGATTTTTGCAAGATTATGGTTTCCTCTATATAACATTCATAATCAACTTCCGGTGATATAATTTATAAATTGTAGATACCTGCAGAAATGGAACTCCTGTTCGTTCTATTGCAATCACACCCACTGTTTGATTCACCTCAAGGTCAAGGATTAAAATCTCTCGAGGATAGAGTAACAACATGTGATTCCTTTTGGAAGGCAGATATGCCAACTGAAGGCAATCATTAAGAGTCATGAATTCAGCACTGAAAAAAGTAAACATTTACTTTAGGCGTTGAGAAATGAGTCGAAGACTTTATTCATGTCAGAAAAAGCTAATAAAGGATTGAATTTTGAACTCTCCACATTAATAACTGTCAATGAGAATGTTTCCTGAAATGACCAACATGGGCTAGCATCTAAAACTTAAGACCTCTCCTATGTGTCAAACTCCAAATTATGACAATAGTAATATATAGATTGGAAACAGATGTGTTTCTAAACTTTTGAAAAATTTAAAGTAGTAAGTCTATGATATGAGATGGTGAGTGACAATAATATACTGGTATTCTTAAGACAGTTTTATTTTTATTTTGCAATTAGAAGTACTAGACAGACTGCTGAAATCAAGACTCAAGATTAAAAGAAAAGCATTTAGGGCAATTGGGGCTGGGCTGCTGGATAAGAGTCAACGGACTATCTGTATGGCCTTGGGCAAGTCACTTCCTCTACTCTGCCTTCATTCACTTTTAAGCTGTCTCAAACCTTTTTTGAAACAAAGTAGAGTATTTGTCCACTTATCACAGCATTTTCTTCTGTGTAAATAACATAAATGAAATGATATGAAAGACCCTTAAAGTCTCAAAAATCATTTTAGTAATTTGTGATTGTTGTATATATTTAATCACATTTTTGTATTAAATATATTTCAATAGGAATAGACATATAATTAGGTACTATTTTCTTTTTACATAATAATTTTATTAAACAGTTTTGAAGTTTAAAATAAAGTTAGATCAGAGGATTAGAGAGAGGGATGTAGAGTGCATTAAAATCCTGGCTCTACCATTTCCTAGTTGGGTGAGCATGAGAACCGTATTTAAAACAACACAGGACTCAATTTCCTCATTTATAAAATGGGCACAGTACTACTCCCCAGGACTGTAGTAAGATTACATGTAATAATCTATGTGAAAGCACCCACAGCAGTTCTATTTGAAGGGATGAAGAATGCATTTCCCCAATACTCAAGATGAACACACGATTCATGTGAGAGAAAATATAACATATATAAATCATAACATAAAACTATTTAGACTACAAAATATTTATGACAGAATCAATGAAAAATAGAAAGCCCTCTTAAGATATTTAAGGAGAAATCAAATTATTTTGGCATAGGGTGGGAGATAAATTAGTGACCTTAACCAGCTTATGGTTTAAAATATAAAAATGCTATTTACATTTAAATTCGGAATTTATTTGTAGAGCAATTTGTATTTTACCATATATTTTTCAGGTAATGACCCACAAAGTCTAGATAGGATAATCTTAGCACATTAAAAATAAAGGCTTTTTCAAAAAGAATGCCAAAAAAAAACAACTGTCAAAGCAATGAAAATTTAAGAACAATCATAGCTGTAGGAAAAAAGGCAGAAACCTATTTCTAATGCATAAAATTAGTTACTTCAAACAAAACTTATTCAGTTGCAATTTCTGAAATAAATAATAGCTAGCATTTACCAAATGAATGCTTACTAAGTTATCACACACTGTTAAATTCTTAAGTTATGATATCTATTAATCCATACAAGAACCCTGTGAAATCCTTAAAACATTATTCTAGAGATTGGGAGAGTGAAATGTGAGCAAGATTAAAGAATTTTTTGAGTCATATAGCTACAGCTTCCCTAGAATCCTGGCCCTTAACCAGTAAGGGAAACTTCTTTATAAGCATAAGAGAAATACCCATATTTACTGGCTAATGAGATTGCACAGCGTTTAAGTCAGGAAAATGTATTTAAAAGGAAAATCCAGCTTTTGTCCCCAAATTTTTAATATATTCAATAGCCACAATTTTAGAATCTTGACCTCAGATTTTCAGAAGTAAAAATCAGTAGCAAAAATTTTAATCTGTAAAAATCAATGGGGGGAGTTTAGCATAATTTGCAGAAACAAAGGAATCATGTTAAATGCTGAATCTCAGGGAGGAGACAAAAACATTTTTCCTCTTATAAATTCAAAATGAGAAAAAAGAAAGGGTGAGATGAAGAAGAAAATCAATCTTAGTACTTCCCCAACAACGATGTTTTCATGAATAGATGATAAATAGATAAATGCTGAATAAATGAATGAACGCTGGTGTTAGTTTACACTTGTAACTTACCTTGGTTTCTCCTGAGTGATTAAGATTTTCACTTTATTGAGAGCCTTCTTTGCCCCTGTGGCTGCAGCCAGCTTGTTGTGGGCTGGGCTGGAGTGTGGGCTGGAAATATAGACTTTTTTCCCAGGGCCTGAGGGAGGCCGGGCTGGAGAGAAGTCTGAGATGAATACAATACCCTCACTGGTGAGCACTATATTGAGAGAAGGAAAACTCTGATTAAAGTTTAATCAAGTTTAGCACAGAGTTTTATTCCAGTACAATTTTGAGAGCAAAGTAACAATAATTTTAATACAGAACTGGCAGTGTTATGCAGTCGTAACATATCGGGAATGTTCTCCAAGCTGAAGTGAAACAGGTGGTCCGTTAAAATTCATCAGAGGCCTCTGAGCTCAGCATTCTAAATTAATGTTTTATATTAAAAAGATACCAGAAGGTTACCGGCAGAAAGAGCAAATGTTTGCTCTTTCAAATAAATTCAGTGCACGGACTTTCATTAAAAATCTTTCCTCATTCTACCTCATAACTTCAAAATCCAAATACTTCAGAATATAAAATTCACAGAGGAAACAAAAAAATCCCGTATTAGACTCTGCATATCACACTTCACTAAGTTCAAATATTTGATTTGATGACACTAACTTTTTTGATTAGCATGAGCTACCCAGTCTAAATCTATTTCCTCCTTCTTCTCAAGCATCATGCTGAACCCCAGGATGTGTAAGGAGCGCTCTTTTTCTCTCTAATCTAGAGTAAAAGTAGAGTGCTAACAGTGCCTTACTAAGTGTAGAGGAAACAGAAATAGTCAAGGAGGCGGCACCACATTTAGTAACACAAATTATGCCTTTTCATGACTGAAAAATATGATCTCCCTCAGAACTGGGGCTAACTAATGCTCACACATATCTGAGCAGAAGAATCTTCTCTTCTCTGGCTCCCCACAGTTAGTGAGACTGCTTTCTGCACAGGAACAAAGAAGTATTCAAGAGTTATGATGACCCTAGCACATTCAATACCAGTAAATCAAAGACGTTAGGTCAACTGACGCTGTGAAAAATATGGCGCTTTCATCAACCAAATTACAGAGGTGCAGTAAGTTAGCCTGAAGCCTTGTCTCCTTTCCAGCTTACAGAACTCATCCTTCAAGTTCCCTTCTTTTGTGGGATGTCCCCCTCCCTGACCCTGCCAGCTAAGCCACCCTCCTGTGTTCCCACAACACTGCATTTCATAGCAAACCAGCGAGAGAGTGAGAGTATGAATGCATCCAGTCACAGACACACATCTACATATGCCAACCCTAGACACACTGTATTGCACTTATTTATACAGCCACGTTCCCCATTTTAATTTCTACCTGTCTACCCTTCTCTTCCTCCTTCAACACACACATATACACACCCCTCAATAAGTGCTGGTGGATACAAGTTAGCATTTTGAGTCACTCAAATCCAAGGAAAACATTCTTTACCATAGCTAATTCCTTTACCTCCTTCAAGTTTTTGATCAAATACCAAAATGAAGCCTACTTTGAACACTTCTAATACAACCACCTCCCCACTCCCATTCCCTCCCATTCCCTTTATCCTGTTTTACTTTTCATATCACTTATAGTCCCTTAACATAATAGAATTTATTAATTCATGATGCTCATAGTTTAGGATCTGACTCCCTCTGGCTAGAGTGCAAACTCTATGAAGGCAAGAATCCTTGTCTCGGTTCACTGATAACATGCCAGGTTCTCAGAGCATGCCTCACATATAGTAACAGCTCAAGAAACACCTCTTGGATAACTGAATAAAGAATATTTTCTAGGGGGCTGGCCCTGTGGCCAAGTGGTTAAGTTTGTATGCTCCGCTTTGGCGGCCCAAGGTTTCACCGGTTTGGATCTTGGGTGCAGACATGGCATTGCTCATCAAGCCACACGGAGGTGGCGTCCCACATAGCAGAGCCAGAAGGAGCTACAACTAGAATATACAATTATGCAGTGGGGGGCTTTGGGGAGAAAAAGAAAAAAAAAAAGATTGGAGACAGATGTTAGCTCAGGGCCAACGTTTAAAAAAAAAAGAATATTTTCTAAATAATTTAGTCACAAAAATATCTGTCTAAAAACAAATCTAATTTTTAGATCATGAGCTCAGTCAACATCTAAGGCACACTGGCAAAAACAACCTCTGCAAGAAAAAATTCCCTTGGGCTTATTCTGTTCCTTACGTGTGTCTGTTTAAGGCATTCAAAACGCATGGCATGAATTAGAAAGATTTTTTAAAAAGGAAGAACCGAATTTGGCCAGACTAAATGAAATCCTTGACTCAGGTTCTTTAAATGTTCCTAGAAAAACAAAGTTAATTAAGTCTGAATTAGAACAGCACAGCAACTCTCTCTCCCTGGCTAATCTAATTCTATTCACAAATTCAACACAGTGACGGTCTAGCTTGCAGACTTAAATTTCCAACTATCAACATATCTGCAAATGCTATGGGGTTATGATTTAGTATCCGTATTTAGAGCTGCAGACATATGGACTAGATGTGCTTCTCCATTTTGCTCAGTCGTTTTAACATTAGATATATGATATGTGTTGTGCATACCCCATGCATACAGCAATAACTATACTATAAATACCTCAATTCATTTTCCACAAGAAACTAGTACTCACAAGTTAAATGTGAGGGATCAAAAGGGTCAAAAGAAAAAGACAGGATGTTATCTGCATAGCTCTTCTTCCACAGTTTGGTGCCAGTATCTGCATTCCAGAGCACAATATAATTTGGCGGGTGGATAGCAAGCAGTAAATCTCGGGAAGCATCTTGATTCCACAGCCACTGAACATCTGTAAAGACCAGATAAATAAAGGCAGAATTCAGAAATTACCCACTTCAAAACACTTGGCTAATGTGTTCTTAATATTTAGGTTTGTTTTTCTTTTTTACATAATCCTTAAAATCTTAATTCCTCTTCTCCCCCCAAAGGTGGATATGTATGGATATGTGTGAAGATTACAAAGAAAAAGCTAATTTTATATAAAAATGAGCTGTTTGGACATTAGAATCTCAAGGTCAACATTTTCTAGTATTCTGAAATATGTGAAAGAAAATACAAGGTAATTTGCACTAATCTTTACTTAAAATTTTATGTCAAAGACTGTCCTAGCCATGATCTCTAATGTCATTCTCCTAACGTTTCTGTGTAATTACTTAATGGCACTGGGCAGAGTTTCCTATTTTCTCACAATGATAAACAGGGTAAAGATCTAGTTCAGTATGCAGTACACAGTACTCAATAAACATTTTTTAAATAGTCATTTAAAAAATTTACTCAATCAAGAGAGCCACTCAGTCAAAGCCTTGAGTCTAAAGAATACTGTATTGGTTTTAGGTCAGTAATACAAACAAACAAGAAAACAAATCATCTATGTGAAAATGAAAATAAAATTGTGATAATCTCAGTTATGGAAAGTAAGCACAGAGGGATAATTCAAGACAGCAGGTCAGCCAAGTTTACTTATATTAAGCTTAGATTACAAGACTGTTTACACCAGCTTAATTTTTCTCATTATTCATGAGGTTGATGTTGAAATTAGCAAATTTCACCAAAGCACAGATCAGCTGAGATGTGAGGAAATACTGATTGGAAAGTGCTGATTAGGAAAAGAAAACTAGATTCAGATCAGTAGAACAGGCTAAACAATCAAGAGTTAACTGGGAAGTGATGAAATTAAATGAATGGGGAAAAAAACCACTCTAAGAGTAAGTGTATCACTATAAACACTTAGCAGAGCCAGACTTTCCTCACCCTGAATAGGTTTGGCATGCTCTTGGATCTCACACTGAGCTACGCCTGCTGCTACATCCCAAACGATGATCTTTCCATTGACGTCAGCCGAAGCTAAGCGCAAGGAATACGGTGAGCCAATGTTATGGTGATAATTCTCCCTGGCCCATTTCACCTAGTATCAAGAAGAAATCAAAGCAAGTATATACCTGCACTGGATGAAACCAAACATCATTTTCATAAAACATCAACCAGAACCCATACTACATTCCACACCGTATTACAAAAATATTGAGAAAGAATAAACAGGAAACTGGTTTCCATCTTGAAAGTCACACATTTTTATTATTTATGGTATTTTTTAAAAGTTGCAGCTGAAAGTATTTTTGAAAACATCACTCTGTCCCTGCCTTTAAAGTATGAAAAATGACACATAGCCTTACTATTTTGGGAAATCCGGGTAAAAACTCCAGAATACCATATCATAAAATGGTAACGACCACTGGTATGACCAAATGATACAATCATAAAATCTAATTATGGCAGAACATCTAAAGTCCTAAATTGTTAAGTAGAATGCTTTTCTGTATTCTATTCTCCTAATTAAAAGCAGATAACCTTAGAGCTACAAAAACCTTGCAGAGGGAAAAATAGGAAAAAACAAAAGCAAACAAAAAACTCTGCTGTCCCTTTTTCATAAAATTGCAAAAAATGTTAATAGATTTTTCTCTTAAAAAAAAGGTATACTTCACACTTTTAGCAACATCATAAGAATAGGATTTATAAAATAAAAACCACAAGAATTGCAGTGCAAACTGGGTTAATCCTGAGCATTAAATACTGACAGCTAGCGTCAGGAATAAAACACAGTCCTCACCCGGAGCCAAGGCCTTCCCTGGCCTCCTGCTTGGCCACAACCTCCTCTCTCTTCTAGCTCAGCATCCTGCTTGTTTCCTTCAAAGCGTTCACCACACAACAATTTGTAATTATTTTATTTACTTTGTTTTGACCTATCACCAACTCATGAACTGTAAGGCAGGATCATGTGGGCCTTGTTCACATTTCAATTCCCAGACCTTAATATAGTGCCCAAAGCTGGTGTTCAATAAGTATGTGTTTAATAAACGAACTTAAATACCACAGAATCTTCAAATATATACACATGTAAACATATGCATCAAGACTCACATGTGTGTGTATATACATGTAAACACTCACATAATGCTAAAGTAGAGAAGTATGCTAACCAATTCCAATAGTATTCATGAAAAAGTTGGAAACAACAAGTTTTTTGAACTCCATTGTTAACAAGCCTTAAGGCTCTACTGTAATACATCTTTTCCTCAGGCAAGAGGTTTTTTTAATGAAACGTGTAGAGGGGTATGTGTATGCATATATGTGTGTGTATATATTTGAGTGTGTGTATATTTATTTTATATATACGTGTATGTATATAGTCAATCCTCATCTTCAGATTCTGTATTTGTGAATTTGCCTACTCACTGAAATTTGTGATTTTATTTGCAAATCTTTTCTTGTGGTCTATTTATGTGTTTTGCATATTTGTGCTTTTTGTTGATGATTTCAGTTTCAAATGCACAATGCTAAAGTGCTGTCTAGTGTTCCTAAGTGCCTTATGGGAAAAACATGATAAGCTTTGCTCAGGCATGACTTACAGTGCTGCTGGCCATGCGGTCAATATTAATGAATCAACAATATATATTAAAGAAGATGTCTTTTACCAGAAACACATATAAAACAAGGTTATGTATTGATCAGTTGATGAAAATATTGTGACTAGAGGCTCCAGGAACCTAACCCTGTTTTACCCCTAGGAGCAATCAACGTTTCAGTATTCACTAATTCGGTGTTTGTAACAACTTTACAGAATAAAACTACCATGGATAAGAACTGATTGTGTGTGTACGTATATTTATATGTACATAGTGCTTGAGTTTCACTTATGTATACCTCAAGAAGTGTATATATATATTTTTTAAATCACCTAAACACATCATAATAAAACTGCTGAAAACCAAAGATGAGAAAATCCTGAAGGCAGCCAGACGAGAACAATACACTGCACACAGAGAAGCAAAGACAAGAATTTCTCATCAGAAATTACACAAGCTGGAAGACAGTGAAGAGATATCTTTAAAGTACTACAAGAAAAACAAACTGGTGAAATACTCTTTCAGACAAAAGCTGAGAGAACCAAACACTATTAGATATGTACTTAAAGGAAATTCTTCAGGCAAAGGGAATGTAATACCAGACTGAAACTTGGATTTAGCTACTCAAAGAAATGAAAACCTCAAAAAAATCCTATACCTAACATCAGACAATGGTGAACGGCTGAATGCTTTCCTTCTAAGTGCAGGAGCAAGACAAGAATATCCTCTCACCATTCCTATTCATTATAGTTGAGGTCCTAGCAAATGCAACATGGAAAGAAAAATAAATAGAAGACATGCAGATTATCAATGAAACAATTGTCATCTGCAGATAACGATTGTCTATATAACAGCCCCCCCCTCGCAAATTACTAGATCTAATGAGTGTAGCAAGATCACAGGATATAGGTCAACATACAAAAATCAATTCTATTTTTCCCTACTTCACATTACATTCAAAACTTAACTCAAAATGGGTCAAGAATCTAAATGTAAGAGCTAAGGCTATAAAATTCTTAGAAGAAAACAAAGGTGTAAATCTTCCTGACACTGGAAAAAGCAATGGTTTCTTAGATACAGCAACAACAACAAAAAATAGATAAAATGGACTACATCAAAAATTAAAACCTTTGTGCTTCATAGGACACAACCAAAAAAGTGAAAGACAACTCAGAATGAGAAAATATTTGCCAACCAAATATCTGATAAGGGACTTGTATGTAGAATACATAAATAACTCTTACAACTCAATAATACAAAGACAACGCAATTTTAAAATGGGCAAAGGATTGAACAGACATTTCTCAAAGAAGATATACAAATGGCCAATAAGCACATGAAAGATGCTCAACATCATTAGTCATGAGGGAAATGCAGACCAAACCAGAATGAGAACCACTTCATACCCACGAGGATGGCTAAGACGGAAAGGACAGACAATAACACGTGTTAGTGAGGATGTGGAGAAACTGGAATCTTCATACACTGCTAGTAGGAGTGAAAATGGTGCAGGCTTTTTGGAAAACAGTCTGGTAGTTCCTCAAAAAGTTAAATATAGAGTTATCATATGAGTCAGTGGTCCCACTCCTAGGCATATACTTAAGAGAAATGAAAACAGAGGTTCACACAAAAAATTGTACACAAATGTTCACAGCAGCATTATCTACAATAGCTGAATAGAGGGAAATACCCAAAGGTCCATCAGTAAATAAATGTGGTGTATTCATATATTGGAATACTATTCAACAATAAAAAGGAACAGAGTACTGATACATACTACAACATGTATGACCCTTGAAAACATTAGGCAAGATGAAAAGAAGCCAGACACAAAGGCCACATCTTGCCTGATTTTGTTTACGTGAAATGTCCAGAATAGGCAAAGCTACAGGACAGAGAGCAGATTAGTGGTGGCCCAGGGATGCAAGGGATAGGTGAAAGGAGGTGACTGCTCACAGGTACAAGGTTTCATCTGAGGTTATGGAACTGATTGTGGTGACAGCTGCACAACTCTGTGAATATACTAAAAACCAGGTGAATTTGATGGTATGAATCTCTCCATAAAGCTGCTACCAAAAAAAAAGCCCCCAGATCTCTCTCTCCAATCCTAACCTCTCTCCTCAAATTTCAGATCACTCTAATTCAATCGCCCCAGATCCCTCACACTTCACATGGTAAAACTTAAATTTATTGACTTCATACACACTTATCATAGCAACACTGTCAGTTACTCAAACAGAAACTTTGGAGTCATTCAACTCTCTGCCTCTCCCTTAAAACTGATTACTATAAAGGCTATCAAGTTTACCTCTTAAGCAGCTCCTAAATAGGACTCCTTCATGCCTCCGCTTTATTTTATGCCCTTAGAATTTCCCCCCGAAATTACTGCAAGTCTCCTAAATGACCTCAATGCCTCATCTTGCCTTTCTCCAAAAGATCCTCCACCGCTGCCCGAGTGAGCTTTTCTAAAATGCAAATATGACCATATCAATCTCCTACTTAAAAATCCTAATTCCTTCGTGATCTTACAAAACTTTCAGGGCAAGTGAACTTCTCTGGCTGCCTCCTCCTTCATCACTCCTACACGTGTATCCCTCCTTTTAGCCATCTTTATGCACTCTACTTACCTTCGTGTGTATTCTTCCTTCTTCCTGTAGTGCTCCTCCCCTAATTTTTCACTTGACTAACCACTGTTTACCAGTCCCTAAAAGGGAAAGACTTCTGTGACCCTCTCCTGATCCCTACAACTAGGTGATATGTAGCTCCTTTGTCTTCCCACAGCCTCTGATGCAAGTCTCACTTATCACACTGTATTTGTGTGTTCTCTTTTCCTCTTTCCTCATCAGACAATGAACTGCTTGAGGGATTTCATCTTTACATCCTTAGCAAATGCGAAGTTGCAAAATGAATGAAGGAATGAGTGGTCCAGTGAATGGTAGAATTGCGTTTTCCTTCAGCTTTAAAATGACCTAAAGGGGCCAGCCCCGGGGCCGAGTGGTTTAGTTCGCATGCGGTGGCCCAGCGTTTTGCCGGTTCGGATCCTGGGCACCGCCATGGCACCGCTCATTAGGCCATGCTGAGGCGGCATCCCACATGCCACAACTAGAAGGACCCACAACTAAAATATACAACTATGTACTGGGGGGATTTGGGGAGAAAAAGCAGGGAAAAAAAAGAAAGACCGGCAACAGTTGTTAGCTCAGGTGCCAATCTTTTAAAAAAAACAAAAAAAAACAGAAAAAAGACCTAAGAACTAGCATTTAATAGCTCATCCTGGATTGACATTAAGTCATATACATGGAAATACTTAGGCTACCCCAAACAGATTATTATATTTAAAATCTATTCAACATTTGTACATACGACAATGAGATTCTAGCGATATTTACAACTTTAGAATAGATTACATGTTCTAGGGTCAAAGTAGAATTTGACTTACCTTGACAACATCAGCTTTATGTTTCTCTAAAACTTGAAGAGTCTGGGCAGTATTGGAATCAATCACTACCACAAGGGAATGACATCCATAAGCAATTAAACCTTGCCAGCCCCTAACAAAACAGCAATGTTCAAATTTAAGTACCAAACAAAGCAAGACTTAACTTCCCTCTTGCCAAGAGGCATCCTAAATAAATCTAACGAATATGTACTACCATTAGTAAAATCATTATTTAAGCCCAAAGGCCAGTATTTTACATTGTCCCATTTACATAAAAAGTTGAGGTAAACTTAAAAATGCTTGTTGAAATTCATTTTCCATTCGGATAAAAAAGGTTCTAAGAGATGAGCATACAGAGGCGTGAGGATGTGCAAACACTCCTGCCGCCTACTTGTCTTTCAGGGCATCCACCTTGTCTTATTCAACCTGGAACCCCGAGCATCCACAAAGCGCCTGGCATCGCGTTCCCTAGTATCTGCGATTAGCCCTGTCCTTCCAACAAGATACAGAGACAAACCCTGGACAGGAGGTTCCGGTCCTCTTGCCAACATGCCCAGCAGCCCCAGCTACAGAATTTTGCTTTATATTTGTCTTAATTATTAATTTTCAGAGCTTGCAGTGTTACTTTATAGTGAAAAGATAAAGCTGAAATGAGGTGAAGCAAACAGGCGCCTCGCCCGGGCCTGGCACCCTGTTGAATGAATAAAGGGATGAGAGAGAGAGACAGCTGGGAAGAGAGCGGCCAGGGGCAGGGACGGTGCAGGGAGCGGCCCGAGACCCGAGAAGAGGCGGAGAGGGGAAGGGGATGGTAGAGAAGGACGTGCGGGGAAAGGGGCCAGGAGAAGCAAAGATGGGAGAGAGAGGGCACGTATATTTGCACGGGGCAAGTTGCGACACGGGGTATTGCTACCACTACAGCAACAACAACAATCCAGCATTTAAAAGAACCCCTCCACGGTGTGAGGGCGGCGCCCAGCCCTGGCGAGGCCAAATCCGCCAGGGGGTGAAACCTCCCGTTCGGTGCCCTTTCCCTCGCGAACTGCCGACGGCGGCTGCCTCGACGCCTGGCGCCCTCACCAGTCCACCGCCGCCTTGTTGTGGGCGTTGAGCGCCCCGGTGAGGGTGCGCGCGGACACCTTGAAATTCACCGTGTAGGGCAACATTTCGGCGGCGACACCCGCCCGCGGCGCGCACCCACAACCAGGAAGCGGCGCTAACTCGCTTCCGTGCCAAACAGAGTCCGGGTGGTTCCGTGGGCGCCGCCGTTTGGTTCCGGCGGATTCACAGTTTCACCGCCCTCGGATTCCGCCGCCTTCAGGTTCCGCCGCTCCCCCGTTCCGCCTCCTTCAGGGTTCCGCTGCTCTGCGTAGGCCCGGGCTGTACCTTGGAGCAAGTGGTGCTGCCTCCAGTCGTGGGTGTTTTCTTCGTACTGGGACTGCAGAGGCCTCTGAGCCCTGCTGGAAATCGTGAAAAAAAGCAACAGCTTAAACGTCCCAGTTAGCCTTTCTACCTTTGGTCAATTTAGGGCGACTACGGATGCCAGCGCTGTTGTAGGCGCCCGGGGCGTAGTGATGAAGACGGCGTCTGCGCCCTCAAGGAGTTTATAGAATAAATGAATGCATGGCATCGGTTGATGAAATGGAGAGTGAATGAGATGGATGGCCCAAATTTGACAATTTCCAAATATAGAGAACACTCCCTCTCTGGTCTTGGAAATACTTGAAAAAATAGCATTACTCCGGAGGCGAGTGCCAGTTTGCCTGTTCATTGGTGAGCTTTATGTTGCGGTTTCTCCTCTGCCCTCTCCTTCAAGTCAGACTCAACCCTCCCTCCTCTGTGCTCCACACTTCTTTTATGCCCCTTACTGTAGCTCTTGCTGCAATGTTTTCATTCCAACGATGTTTTTTACAGATGTGTTTCCCTTCCAATACATTGTTAGTTCCTTGAGCAACAAAAGGGAGAAAATATTGGTAATTTTGTCATCTCAGGTCTTTGTGTCCACTTTATTGCTCTTATAAAACAGCTTTCTCAAAGATCACCTCCAATATTCTCTTAGGTGTTAAAGCCAGTGAACACGTTTTGGTTCTTAGTCATTCCCCAAAACCACAGACGTCGCTGCTTACTTCCCTTCCCTTGCTGTCTTTCCTTCCCTGCCCCACGTCCTTCTCTACTTGTGCTTTTGGGGCCACCAGAGATGCCCATAACCACAGATCTAAATTTGATGCTTTCCGTAACAGAGATTGCTAATTGGCTCCCTAAATTCATTCTTCCCTTCTTTCCTAGGAACATAACCACAATTTGTATCTAGGCACGTTGTCATTCCATTAAGTGAATATATATCCCAGCATCCCTTACAACTAGATCAGGCCACGAGACTAAATTCTGGTCAATGAGACGTAAATGGAAGTGTTGTATAGTGACCTCTGAGAAATTAGTCTTCTGTGCTGTTCTTCTGTGCCATTTTGATATTTATACCCTTCGTTATTGTTATCTGCAGATACATCTTTCTATCAGGGAAGGCTAATACATTTTTAGGCAACGGTAATATAGGGAATAAATACACCCTAGTAACTTAGAATTCCTCTCAGAAAGGAATCAAATTCCAATCTTCCTTTTGTCCCAATGCCTAGCACCCATACTGGTCGTCAATAAATGATTGATGGTGCAGGAGTTTTAAATGGCCATAAGCATAAAGTCAACCAACCAAACACGAGGTGACCATGAGGAGTCAGTGCAGGAGTTCACAGATGGAGAAGGGCAGCAGGTAACCCTCTTGGAGGAAGAGGGATTAGTTAGTTTAAACCTGTAAGCTACCTTGAGGACATGAATGTGGAATACTCGGGGCGAGGATGGATAACCAGCTGGGGTTGGGACAGCAAAATGTCTCCCATGGTACAAGAGTGTGAATTAAGTATGTTAATGGATTTTTATGGCCGCCTCTGAAGCATCTGTCTTGGCCAGTGTGGAAGACAGAATATTGAACACACTGGACAGTTGTTCTCTTTAATAGGACAGAAACTATGCTCCTCTTCAATGCCTGAAAAACTACCATTTCACCCCATGCCCAATGACATCAACTCCAACACCTGGTAATGTGCACTCAGTGCATCCTTCCACCTCTATATCATTTACGTCCCTAAACTAGGACAACTTTTTTCCTCTTTTTTAAAGTTGGTGGAGATAAAAGTATAATGGTGATATTTCTGATTCCTACTCTGCTTGGGTCGGGGAAAGCAGAGGAAAGGGATGAAGACAGAAATAAGATATTTCTGAATAAATCACTTACTTCATAAGTAAGCTTTCCAAGGTCACTTCAGAGAGAACACTGGTAAATAGTTTGAACGTGGATGGAGATATAGAGGATGAAGATGATGAAGTCAATAACTTACTACTGAGCACCCATAAAGTGACAGGTACTATGATAAACCCTTTATCTGCATCATCTCATTTAATCTACTCCAAGTCACAAGGCTGTATTATAACAAGTATCTTATAGATGACAAAATCAGGGCCCACAGAGTTGCCTGAAGCTATACGGCCAATAGAAGGCAGAGCTAGTGTTGGAACCCCCAATGAGTCTGATTCCAAAACTCACACTTTTACCTATGAACAACACCACATTTCCCTCCATGTCACAATCCACTCCACAGTCCAGTTGCAATGAACTCCAGCTGCCTGGGAGCATGGAATTAAAAAAAAAATACACACACGCAGCTTTATTGAGATATAACTCATATACCATACAATGCATCCATTTAATATGCACAATCTGGTTGGTTTTAGTATATTTACAGAGCTTTGTAATTGTCACCACAATCAATCATAGAATATTTTATCACTTCACAAAGAAATTCTGTACCCGTCAACAGTCACTCACCATTTCTCCCTGACTTTCTGCCTCCTCCCCCATCCCTAAGCAACCCTTAATCTACTATCTGTCTCCATAGATTTACCTATTCTGGATATTTCATATAAAAGGAATCACACTACATGTGGCCCTTTGTACCTGTCTTCTCCCACTTAGCATAATGCTTTCAAGATTTGTCCATATTATAATATATGTCGGTACTTTATTCCTTTTTCTTCCTATAATATTTCACTGTATTAATATACCACCTTTTATTTATCCATTCATCAGTTGATTTGTGTTATTTCCACCTTCTAGCTATTACAAATAATGCTGCTATGAACATTCCTGTGCATATTTTTATGTGAACATGAGTTTTCATTTTTCTTGGGTAAATACCTAGGAGTGGAATTGCTGAATAATCTGGTAACTCTATGTTTAATTTTTTGAGGAACTACAAGACCATTTTCCAAAGAGGCTTCACCATTTATTTATTTATTTATTTTTTTTTTTTGAGGAAGATTAGCCCTGAGCTAACATCTGCTGCCAATCCTCCTCTTTTTGCTGAGGAAGACTGGCCCTGAGCTAACATCCATGCCCATCTTCCTCTACTTTATATGTGGGACACCTGCCACAGCATGGCTTGCCAAGCAGTGCCATGTCCGCACCTGGGATCCGAACTGGCGAACCCCAGGCCACCAAAGCAGAACATGTGAACTTAACTACTGTGCCACTGGGGTGGCCCCCTAAAGAGGCTTCACCATTTAACATTCCCATCAGCAGTGTTCCGATTCTTGCACATCCTCACCAACACTTGTTGTTATGTGTCCTCTTTGATTATGGTCACCCTAGTGAGTGTGAAGTGGTTCTCATTGTGGTTTTGGTTTGCATTTCCCTGTTGGCTAATGATGTTGAGCATCTTTTCATATACTTATTGGCGGTTTATATGAAGAAATATCTATTCAGATCCTTAGCCCATTTTTAGACTGGGTTATTTGTCTTTTCACAATTGAGGTATAAAAGTTCTTTCTATACTTTAGACACAAATCCCTTATCAGATTTGCAAAAAATTCCTCCCGTTCTGTAGATGGCAGCATGGACTTTTAGCCACTTGATTGAGAAAATATTCATAATAAGGTCAAGGTCTTATTTCCAAAACTAAGAAAGAGAGCAGTGGCCTGATTGTGGAAAGGGAAAGGAACGTAATTCTGATGCTCAAACATTGTGTATAAGGACAGGGTACACTCTCAGAAATAATGAAATTAGTCAAAGGGAAAATTTATAGATTGTCTTTATTTTCTTTTGTTTTATTTTTATATTTTACTATTTGTGTAGCTTTTACTTACGTTTTTGTTTTAATTTATTTCATTTGAAGTGGCAGGATAATGAGCCACTTCAGGCACACTCCTGGTAGTCCTCCTTAATTCCTGACCTTTACACTTGTCCAAATATCTTATAGCACCAAGTGCTTCTATCTGCACAGGTCCATGAGATCCATGCACTGTATGTGATCCTTTAAAGGCTTTTGAATGCCTTTCTGTTACTAATGCCAAGTATCATTTATTGAGGATTTAACCACCTGTACACAGAGAGCCCAGGACTTTCCACGTGAGCTAAACCTTTTCCATTCTTTAATCCTCACGGGAGTTTCTTCTTCTGGCCCTAGGGAGTCATGGAAGGTTAGCATTGGTAATAGAAGAGCATTTGTTGTGACTTTGGGCAGATCATTTGATCTCATGAAGCCTCGTTTTCTTCTTCTATTATTGGGAGGGTGGGGTGGGCAGTAACTATCCTTGGATGGCTAAAAGCTTTACATTAGATGATACATTGAAAGAGCATAACACCGCCCTTGGATTCCTATGTTATTTGCTCACAGACTTGGGACGTAAAGCTAGGTCTCCTGTTTTTCTTGACAACACTGGCCCCTCTGAGCTATACCACCTTGAATTTGAAGAAAGATCTTTCCTCTTTAAGGTGCGGTCTGCAAGAGAAATAGTAACAAGGATTTGGGTAGAAGTGGAGTTGACTTGGCCGTGTCAGTCACCGGGATACCAAAACTGCAGCAGAGAGCTTTCAAACCTAAGGCTTAGGGGGTCACAGGAGTGACCATGTCAGGCAGGGTTTGGGAATCCCAGTTCTGGCCAGACTATGCTGCCATCAGCCTGGAGGGCCTAGCTCAGCTCTTTCTAGAAGGTCAGGCTGTCCTCACACACAGCCAAAGACACGGGCTGTTTGAACTGCCAGGAAAGCCCAGCCTGTGTTCCTCTGGGTGTCGTGGGCAGGGCCGGCCATCCTGCAAGTCACATCCTGCAGACTTCAGCAGATGCTGCTCGGGGCTTTCCTCCGGCGGCTGCAGGGCTTAGCTTTTAAAGGTGAGGGACTGCAGCTTGTGTACCTTTTCATGACGTCGCCTTATGTCTCTTCCAGGCTTGGGTCCCCTGAGCTCCCTTCTCAGGCTGTGTCTTCTCTCAAAACCTCCTCCCGATGCTGCGTCACTCGACCTCCCACCAGCTCTAGCATCAATATGTGCCAAGACATTTACTATATTTGTGCAATTATTTTGCTTATAACACTGGTATTTTAAATTAGTGAATCCTTTATTATTTAAATGAAAGCATTTGTATTCCAAGCCAACCCTGTTTTGTCAGCAGTGGGTATCACCACCTAATCGACCTGCCAGCATATCTCATTCCTGGGGTCACTTAGGTTCTGTCAGTGCATGTTCATCCCGTTATTGGCTGTTTTTAAAGGAAGAATAAATTGGAGGACTTTCTTATTTGATTTCTTCATCAGAATTTTATTAGTCCAAACAAACAATGTCTTAACATTGTGCTCACGGAATAGCATTTCATAAATTAGATTAGGCTAATCAACTTGTATCTGGTGCATGATCATGATTTCTTGGGGAAAAAAATTGTTCTATTGATTTCTCACTCTTAACGAGCTTGGACTTGGGTGGACATAGATTGTGAGATGCTCTAACGGGTTTAAAATTTCATAAAGTTGTCTAATGTTTCACGAGATCCTCCAATTGTTGAGAGTAAAAATAAATGGCAATTTGCCACTGTTACTTTGAATCTCTGAGTGTCAGAATTGTGTTTCTACTCAGGGTAGATAACTGGCTTGTAATTCAGTCTGCCCTATAATAAGGTGAATGTGGACAGACTGAATCAAGAGGCCTAGATGCCAGCATGAGACAAAGCAGGGGGCTCAGAGCCCCATCATCTACACTGAAAGTGTTCGTTCAGAACCACCTCGTTTTACTCTTTTGAAATATGAAGAACAATATAACAAATGTTTTTAAAAGAGTAAAATGTATCCATAATCTTCATTTGCTAATGTAGTTATTTTTATATTTATACATTTACTCCCAGTTCTTGTCCAAATTAAGATATATTTTACACAGTTGCATAAAACACTTACATCTTATTAATCTTTCTCTTTGAACTTTCTATCATAATCATATTTATAAGACTTGTATGGTCATCATAATTACCATTTGAATGATTTCACACTATTTGGTAGAGTACAATAACTTGTTTAGCTATTCCACTATTGCCTGATATGTAAATTATTTCCAATTTTTTAAATAACAAAGATAAAGCTACAGCAAATATCTTCATGCTTATAGTTGGTTTTAATTCTATTATGCTATTTCCCTAAAATAATTCACAGGAGTGAGTATAATATCTTTTTTTACTATTAAAAAATTTCCTAAATTATAAAGTAAATGCATGCCTGTCATAGAAAATATGAAAGTTTCAGAAAAGCATAAATACAAAAAATGTAATTATATCATCACTGGTAAGATGGGCTTCTTTTAGGTGATGAATATGTCTTCCTTTTAAAACTGCATATGTTTTTTTTTTTATAAAGTTGAGGTCACACTATAAGAACTATTTTTCTCTCCTCTTTTCCACTAAATAATTAGATGTAATCAGTTGCAAATATTTTCCTAATTTAATCTGCCCTTGATTTTGTGAATGTTTTTGAAATACAGAAATTTAACAGTTTTTAATGGAGCAAGATGCACTGCCTCTTGTATGCCCCTTTCATCCAATGAAAGCATGCCTTTCATGGCTTGACTGCCGGACTGCCATTTGACAACCCACTGTTCTGTATTGTTCGTAGCACGTCCGACTCTAGGCCAGGTGTCAGTCACAGAAGCTAAAGAAAAGGAGCGCCTTCTGACCTCCCCAGATTCCAAAGCTGGAGCTAAGCCAGATGCCAGGCCTGGGAGGCATCTTCCCTCCCTCCTACTCATCCTGCTCCTCTCCCTGGCCTGCTCCCGTTCCCATGGGGACATCGGGTGCAGCAGGAGCTGTCTCCCAGAATCGGTACTCCCTATCTACATGGACCCTGCAGGGAGCCTGGGCTCCCCGTTTCACCTGGCCTTTCTTGGTCCATCCTGAGTCATTGAGCTCAACACCTGAGAAGCAAGTCCAGGTGGCCAGAGACAGCCACTAGACCCTCGCACCTGCCTCAAGACAGATTTAGCCCAATGGCTGCCAACAAGTCGATTACTACTGAGAATGTGGCTCCTATCTCTGAAGGATGCTCTTTTAAGGGTAAAGTTAATGCCCAGGGGTTTCCAGCCGAATTAATTAGGAAAGTCACACCTATGTGCCAAGTTCCTGACCTCTGTCTCATTTGCATGAAGGGTCTCCACAGAAAGTGGAGAAGGAAAGCAGTCATTAATCTTCCTTGTGACAGAATGTAGTGATTATAACAGGCAATGCTCTGTAGGAATCAGGCTTACATTTCACTTAAAATATTTTAAAAGGAAAGCCATTAGGATTCTTGCATAATTGTAGAAACGGACATTCTATAAACTTGATGAGGTGAAAAACAGTGCTACTTATTGAGAAGTAGTACACAAATGGAAATTTTCTATTTCTGATCATATATATGTGTGGCATAGATATATATGTCGAGTACACTATATATATATATAAAGTGTTTTAGTTCCTGCCATAACTTGCCATCCAGTAAAATGGCAGTGACATGAAAATGTTCTCATTCTGAGTCTTGCCTTTCCTAGCTGAGGGCTCTCTGGGGCCTCTGGGAGTGGAGGCTGTGAGCTACTGCTGAAAGCCACAGCAGAAAGGGCCAGTAGAGCAGCCATTAGGGAAGACATTTATAGTGTCTATGATTGAGGAATCCCCTGCTTCTCTGCTTTATTTAGCCCATAAGAACAGTCTTTACGTGGTAATATGTTCATGTCAGAGTCATATAGGTACTGCAGAATTTGCATTAGGGCTCATTAATCTACAACAGGAGACAGTAGGTGGCTTAATGTGAACTTTAGTGATTCAAGGGAGTGATAAGAACACAACATCAATTTTTAAACTATGGGGGAAATTGTCCATCCCCGAACAGTACTTATTCTTCTAAATCAGAGTGTGCCACGTACAGTAAAAATTTCCTTTATGCTCTGAAAACCACAGGGGCTTTCAATGGCCTCTCAGATAAAATTTGTCTTCCTGGGCAATGGTGCTCTCACCTGACTACTGCCCTTGCCCTCCCACCTCTACCTCATCCATCCTCATTCAATGTCACACGTGTTCACAGAGCACCTGTTAGAGCTAGTGCCGTGGGCCCAGCTGGAGTCCATCTGCCCGTCCTCGATCGCTGGGGATACGGCAGTGAAGCAGCAGGCGCAGAGGCGGGCTTCATGGAGCTCACGGACACCCAGGATAATGCCTCTTTTCTCCCACTACTGGGCTTTTGTTTATGCTGCTTCCTCTGCCTAGAATACCCTTTTGTCTTTCTTTGACTGGCTCTTCCTCCTCCCTTCAAACTCAAATCTGGCGTCTTCTTCTCTGGGAGGTCTTTCTAGACTCTCCAGATTCAAGGCTAAATACCACTACTTTTATGCTGTCATATTTTTTCTTTTTTAAAAAAGTATATTTTCTGTGTTCTTCTGATTATATAAATAGCATGTGTTCATGAATGAAACATTGGTCAATTTAAAAACTCTATCATTGAAACATTGGTAAATACAAAAACATAGAAGAAAAAAATCAGTATTAATCCCATCTAAAGATAACTATTATATTTCTATTATTCTAAAAGTATCTTTTAATATGCCTGTTCCCTTCTCCAGTCCTCTTGGGGACTTATATTCATGTCTTATTCATCTTGTGGTCTCCTCTACCTAGCTCTACGCCTGTCACATAGTAGGCCCTCAATACATGTCTCTTGAACTGAACCAGATTAATTCACTTAAATGCTTTTACTGATACAAAAAAAAGAAAGAGAAAAATGACCAAGTTAAGAATTTTATTTAGGACGTTAGAAAAGAAACATAAGTTCCTCCTGCCAAATAGAGGGATATAATGAAGGCAAAAGAAAAATAGAGTAGAAAAAGAGAGTATAATTAATAAATCAAAGCACTCTTCTTTTGAAAATAATAATAAATGGATTATACTCTGGAAAATCTTTAAAAGAAACAGCGAGAAAAAACACAGGTAAGATTAGAAACATGAAGGAGTTTTAGGAATGGAAACATTAAAACAATTTTTAAGTACCATATATACTTGTGTGTTATAAATTTGAAAGGCTAAGTGAAATGGATGATTTTTCTGAAAAATATAAATCGATACCACAATAATTTTTTTTTTAAATTCCTGACAAGACAAATAACTGAAGAGGAATAAATCAAAGAAATATACTTGCCTTCCTCCACCTTACTGCCCACTGCTGATCTGGACTATTTTTCAGGTGAAATCTTTTACTGTCAAGAATCTGATAAACACCATTGTCTAGGAACCACTGAAAACCTATGGCCAAAGACAGCGTACTTATTAACACTTTGAGTTGCAAACAACAACCTACTCTGGTTAACTTAACCAGGAAACGGATTTGTTCTAAGAGTGTTTGGAAACTAGTACACTTAATGGGAAGACTGGAAAACGAAATGTGAACAAGAACAAAAGAGGGGCAAATTTTAACCAAGAATGTGCCAGGAATCTGCTCAGGACTGCACTGCTCCCGAGCTGGACACTTGCTGCTGCTAGCCCCACCCACTCTGGACCTCTCCTTCCCTGCCACCAGACTCACCCCGCACCAGCGGACTCTTCAGTCTACAATAACCCCCATGAAAAACATTCTCTGATTGTCTCACTCCTTCAAGCTTCAAAGTCCCAGACAGAAGCACATGCTTGTTGGCATTCCCACAACAAGGAAAGTATGTTTGGATGCTGCACAGCAAAAGGTGACAAATATCTACCATGGTCTGTTCCTCTGGGTGCCATGCGTGCTTCTTCCTCTGCTTACTCTTACCCATAATCGCTCTGCCTAACAGTTCTATTCCCCCCCATAATTCAAAATGCAGTAGTGCACTCTCGTAGGAAAGGCTCACCAAAATCCCACCAGTTATTGGGCTGAAGCACATGAAATTACTATTTTTGAGAGTCGAAAAATGCTCGAATATCACCATTTTCATATGGTTCAACCTGACACTATCCCCAGCTCCAATTTCTCTAAACCAGCAGAACCATGGGTTGTAGATGGATGACGGGCTCCTAAGACCAGTGCCTCCCAGGGACACATCTCACCAAGAAGGAAGCTCCTTGAACAGAAGTAATGCTATGTGGGCTACCATGATGCATCTGGTAAGTCATGGAGGATGGTGCTGGCAGAAGAAGGTTGGGCAGGGAGAGCAAATCTAAATCCAGAAAGAGGCCTATTCCAGTGAGGGAAAATCTCTGCCCTTCCATGATGGAAAGTGTCTGGTGCAGTCAACCTACTGCCAGCTTATTATACCCTATTGGGGTTTTAGGTTTGATTACTGCTGCTATCAAGTTGCGCAGTCATCAGTGGCAGTGTCGGGATCATCTCTGGAGAGAAGTCCATGTTGTTGAGCCCAAATATAGCTTCTGCTTCATAAGCAAGCTCTGGGCTGGCGGGGAAGGAGATCAGCTGACATTCTCAGAGAGGGCCCTTTCCCCTTCTTCCTCCCATCGCTGCAAGAAGTGGGTAAATTTGCTGACAATTCTCATGAGGCACAAACATTCTCATATTCTGGGTATGGTCATAGAGGTCTACCCACATATCTCTCCCAATCTTCCTTGTGACACTATCTCAATATTTATTGACAGAGTAAATGAACTACATTTTTTCCCATAAGCCAGCAAGAAAGCCTTCAACACAGAAAAGGAAGAGGCCCAGATGAAATCAGAATTGAACCTTTCCTAACCACATGCTATGTCTCCTTCCCTCATTTGTCTGCCTAATTCTCCTATCAATCCTTCTGCACTTGCCTGAAGAAACATTTCCCCCAGGAATCCTTTCTTCATGCCTGTCACGGGTTGGGTTTTCCTAAAGCAGATGCTCAAATGGCGTTTGGCCTGCCAGGCATTTATCACAGATCAACACCTGTGTAAAAGGGTGAGCAGAAGCAGGATTAGGCAAAGGGAGAAGTTGAGCTGAGCTGCAGACCCAACAGTGACCTCAGTTTTATGCCTGTGGGTTGTCCAACATCCCAGATACCTGCCAGTGCTGGACACAGATGCTTAAGAAGTAGCCTAAGCCCGAGAGGGAACAGTTTCCTCCCAGAGGGATGAGAACTTGGCTGTCCCCGGGTTTCAGAGATTCCTCAAAACAAGACATGAAAGGCAACTGCAGAGCCGGGGGCTCAGGGAGAAGGGGAAGCACACAAGACTTTTTCTCGCACCACAGTCCCATGTGGGCCCTGTGCTAGAGTTTTATGTACGTGGTGCCTAGTTCTTGAAAAGAGCCTTCCTTCCCAAAGGGATGTCTATATCTCTACTCTGAAACCTCGACCAAAACCTGCAATGGCACACACACAACATTGTTCAAATATTCATCATTCAATTATTTCTTGACTAATCTTTGCTCAACGGGGAACAACTGTGGAATAGGAGACATCTGCCAGAAGCAAGGCAGAGGGCACACGACTGAGCTTTCTTCTGGTCCAAGTCTCCCAGCTGTCACCTAGCACATTCTGAGTCTAAAATATAAATGTTTCCTACCATTCTGGCTTAAGGAAACCGCTGACCTCGTGATGCTCACTTGTGGCACACTGAAGGCACACCACAAAATTCAAGTCAGCTTTCAGAAAACTCTACATGATTGAAACCCCTCTCCACCTGCGTTTACATCAACTCCCTAGTCACTCAGGAGTAACTTTCAAGTATCTTTTAGGCAAAGGCTGTGCCTACTAAATCACTATGTCCCCTCATAACAGCTCCTAACAAGGCCTAGGCGTATGGCATATCTCATTATTTCCATTGTTAAGAGGAAGAGGGAAAGGACAAGGGAGAGAGAGAGAATATGAAATGTATAGGGCTTAATGCAGTCTGCTTCATGCTTTGCTGTCAGCGGGATTATGGTGGAGTTGTTGAAATGTGGGTTTTGGGGCCAGGCACACCTAGGTTTGATGCCTGGCTCTACTACTAGCTATGTGACCTTGAGAAAATCACATCATCTTGTTGAACCTCAATTTATTAATCTGTAGTGGTGAGAAAAATACCTACTTAACAGTGTCGTTGTGGGGATTGGATGTTTTTCTGATAGCGCCTGGCACGTAATGAATGTCAAAAAAGTAAGAATTAGCCCTTCTGGACATCAGATTGTCATGCTCCTAACAGAAGATAAACACTGCTTCCAATGGGACAGGGACAAGACCCTGCAGAACATGCTCCTGAATGAGGACATATCTGGGCAGCAGAAATGACTAAAAATCCCTTCTGAGTGATGGCTGCTTTTTTATCGGTGCCATCCTCCCACTTTCATTCCTCTCACCTGCTGAATAAACTTTGCTGAGATGCTGGATCAGTGCACTGACCTGGCTTCTTGACAACATCCAATCCAGAACTAGCCCCTTCTTTCTTGAACTCTCTTCAGAACAATCCAGCACAAGTTCCAATTCTACAAGAAACCGTTTGCAACTCCCTCCTACTGAGATGCCCCACAGTTCCCCTGGAGAACGTCCGTCCCCCTTGTTGCAGCAAGTTCAACAAACCTAACTTGAGGGGCCGGCTCCATGGCCGAGTGGTTGGGTTTGCGTGCTCCTCTGCGGCAGCCCAGGGTTCGGATCCTGGGCGTGGGCATGGCACTGCTCGTCAGGCCACGTTGAGGCGGCGTCCCACATCCCACTACTAGAAGGACGTGCAACTAAGATATACAACTGTGTAAGGGGGGGTTTGGGGAGATAAAGCAGAAAAAAAAAAACCCACAAACCTAACTTGAGTTCCTAGTGTGCTCTCATCTACAGGCTTTGACAACACTGAAGACACACCTACTATGAGGTTCTCCTCTTCAGAGGGGCCTCCCATTGCCCAGAAGACAGGCCCTTTGCCCTACTCCCTTACTTGCCATTTTCCCTCCAAAGCTCTTATCACGACTGACTCCATAGCATATGTTTATCTCTTGATTATCTTCCCCACTCGATTGTAAGAGAATGTGTCTTGTTTTCTCCAAGGACTATTTCAGTGATAGGCATGATATAGGTACTCAATAAGTTTTGTTAAATGAGTGAATGAATGAATAAAATTGTAAGCTCCTTGAGAACAGAAACCTGCCTTATGCATCTTTGTATCTTCAATCTCCAGTGGGCACTTATGATTTGTTGAATTCATTGTGTGAACACCTTTATAAATATAAATTTCTTAATTGCTCTCTGTTTCAGTTTTCTCATCTGTAAAATGGGATTAGCTACCTCATAGGGTTGTGAGGATTAAATGAGTTAATATATGCTTAGAACATCTGGCACATGGTAAGCTCCATAAAAGTGTTAGCTGTTATAATTATTACAGCCATATATATTAATTATAATAGTATAATATTGTTTCAATATAATTAAAATGATATGTAAATTTCAGTTACTCTCATGGGGTCTACCTAAAACTGATTTATTTTCTGCCTCATGCTTTTTGACAGCTGGATGCAATGCACACAGTCACAGCCTGCCTGGTGTAGAGCCAGGAGTCACGAGGACCTTGCCACTGTCCCCAGCACCCCTGACCCCCAAAGCCTAGTATGGTACCCTCACTGTGTGGTTCTTGTTGATGATGTAGAGTCCACAAAAGATGCTATCAAGTAACCAGCATCCCCTTTAGATTTTCTTTTCTGATTCATTCCCCTTCTGGGGAAAGAAGAGTCAACCTAGGGTGCTAAGACTTCAGAGGCCTAGAGGGTGAGCAGGGATGACAGCACGCCCTGCATTCACCTCCAGCCTGAGGTTAGCATGACAGGCTACTGGTGGAAGGGCTCAGGGTGAGGGGCAGTGCTCGGGTCTGCATGTCTGTGTCCTCCCCAAATTCATATGTTGAAAACCTAATGCCCAATGTGACGGTATTAGGAGATGAGACCTGAGGAAGGTGATTGGGATGTGAAGGCAGAGGCCTCATGAATGGGATTAGTGCCCTTATAAAGGAGACCCCAGAGAGCTGGCTCGTCCCTTCTGCCATGTGAAGATGCAACAAGAAGTCTTCAACTCAGAAGAGGGCACCTTCCCCCGACCAAGCTGGCACCCTGATCTAGGACTTCCAGCCTCCAGAACTGGAGGAGTAAATTCTGTTGATTATAAGCCACCTGGTGTTATAGTCTCTGACATTTTGTTATAGCAGCTCGAATGGACTGAGACAGGTAGGAAGGACAAAGACAGGTGAGGGGGTGCACAGGAGTGAGAATGAGCACAGGCCTCTTCCAGCATTGACTGGATATGTGACTGTGGGCCCGTCCGAGCCTTAGTTTCCTCATCTGTAAAATGGAAATAATAGTATTCCCAAAATAACAGGGTCATCATGAGGAGTAAAGGAGGTAATGTATGGAAAGGCTAAGGATGGCCTTGGGTACGTCATAAGCTTTCGATAAATGTTGTTTTCCTACTGCTCAAACATCTAATACCCTAGTTGAGGAAACAAGACATAAATGTTAAGTGAGCTTGAAAAGGTGATTTTTTTTAAAACTATGTGTATAAAACAATGGACTGGAATTATGCTCACTGAATTCAGAATAGTACTTGCTCTGGGAAGAAAGAAATGGAATAGGAACGGGGAAGGGAACTTCAACGTCATCCATAATGCTTTATTGCTTTGATTAAAGAAAGATCTGAATTAATATTTGGAAAGTTCTAGATGCTGGTATATGCGTCTTGTTATTTATTCTCCATAATTTCCTATACCTGTGTATATATATGTGATTATTTTTTCCCCCAGAACTGAGGGTGGGATATCCAAATGAGCTAGCCAAAATCTATGAACTCAAGAGGCAGAGGTCAGCATTGATCACCACACCCACCTACTGAGTCTGGCCTGTATTCAGTGTGACCACCTGCATCCTTTGTATATTGCATGGTTTCATGGTCTTCTATGGAGCTCAGGGTATAGAGTTAGAATTCTTCAATATATCTGAACATCAATATATTATTAGAATACATTGTTAGAATATATTCTTCAATATTCAATATATTCTTCAAAATATCTGATCAATAAATCGGAATCTATGGTTTGAATATACTTTTAATAATTTTAGTAACAACTTGATTGAGATATGATTCACACCCCATAAAACGCACCATTTTAAAGTGTACCTCAATATACTTATAATATGTGGATGCTAGACATGCGCAGCAGATGATGTAGGTGCCCTGCCCACACCTCCTCTGATCCCTTCACCTTTTTTGTGGACAATAGCTCCAGATATAGATTTTCCACTCCCAGCTGCCAGCACCCTGGGGTCAGCCCTTAACCAATGACTAAAGGTTACTAAGTGAGGACTGAGTATAAATTTTCCAGCTCCTTTCTTCACTGACCAAGACAACTCTGTCCTCCACTGTCTCCAGAGCCTCTGAGATCAAGCCACAGGTTAGCCTCCGTGGGATTTGGCTGACGTTGAACACTAAATTGGCTTCCTTTCTTTCCTGGTCCCACTTCTTATTCCCCAACCATTTTATCCTGGGAACACTTTCTAGTTGGTCATTGTCACAAAATCCTCATCTCTGGGTCTGTTTCTGGGGAGCCCAGCTGAAGATGATGTGTGGCCATTGTTTCTCAGTGTGATCCAGAGGAGACCTGCATCTGAATCTCATGATGTATTTGCTCAGTACAGATTCATGAGTCTCATGCAGACATACTGAGTCAGAATCTCTAGGATCCGGGCTCAGAGAGCTGCATTTTGGACAAGGTCATTCCCCACCCCAAGATTCTTCTGCACACTGGAGTATGAGAAGCATTGCTCTAGTCAGGATACTGGGTACAGAGATGTTGACAATGCCCTTGTCCAGATGGGAAGTCACCATGCCACCCCAGAGTCCACAAAAGCATGCCCGGCAAGAGCTCTCAGGACAAAGTGAGCAATTTGCCCATGCTGCCTCTCCTGATGAGGGCTCCTACTGCTTGTTATGGAGTGATATTGTCTTAATGAGTTTGTGCTGATATGACAAAAATACCATAAACTTGGCGGGTTAAACAACAAATACTTATTTCTCATAGTCTGAGGTTGGGAACTCCAAAGTCAAGGAACTGACAGATCCAGTGTCTGATGAGGGTCCACCTTCTGGCTTGTACCATCTCACTGTATGCTCACATGGCCCAGAGCACAGAGAGAGGGCACGCTCTCTCACGTCTCTTCTTATAAGGGCACTAATCCCATCATGAGGGCTCCACTCTCATGACCTATTACCTCCCAAAGGCCCCACCTCCTAATGCCATCATGATGGGGGCTAAGATTCAACATATGAATTTTGGAGGACACAAACATTCCATCCATGACAGATGCAGAGGTGGGCATTGAAGAATTAAACTAGAAACAGTATTTGTATTGAAACTGCAACCTAGAAAGGAAAGCGTTAATCCAAACTTTTCTATTCAAACTTTGTTGGTGTTTGAATAGTGGCTATTCAAACTTTTGGAAGTTAACATTAGCTAAATACAAGCCTGTCTAGCCATGTATTTCCCTGGGTCTTGTGTAATAGAGCTCAGACTTGATTCAACTACCTACCCCTTCCCAAATAATCCATATGCCCCAGGAGAAGCTGACTTTATCACCCTTGGCTCTAGGCATGCGCCTGATTGGTCCAAGTGAAGATACTTCCTCTTTATCAGGATTGGCTCAGGAATTGGCATGAGATAGTCTCCTAGCAAATGAAACATGAGAAGCGTTTTGCCAAAAATTTCTGGGAACATTCTTCCTTGCTCCTCTGAAAGCCTTCTAGAAGCAACTCTCCCTTTCTCCTATTGGATGTGGACAAGGATGAATATAGTCCTGGTTGCTGCTAGAAGCCACCCTACAACCAGGAGGAAAACCAGCTTTAGAATGTGGTTGACCTTGGACAACAGAGTAGAGTCATGCAAACAGCCTGGGTCTCAATTGTATCATGAGTCTGATTACATCAACCACCCCAGAGCCTACCCTATCTTTAGACTTCCTTTTATGTAAGTAATGGATTTCCAGTTTAATTCAGTTTGAGTTGGTTTTCTGATACTGCAGCCTAAAGCACCCAAATTGACATGTTTTGACACTGAAAATAATAAACACTTCAACAGTTAAACCATAGCATAAAATATTGGTACAAGCAGTGTCTGAAGGCATTCTTTGATAAGAGCCAGTGAGCAGTCCGTATTCCCTGTCAGGGATGGCATCGAATGCAGAAGGCAAACACTGCATCTTATCCAGAAGCATCAGCCTCCTTGAAGACAATGTGTGCTCCTATAGCATTTGAGTTTGGCAGACCCTGTTTTGACCAGCATTACAGCCACTCAGCTATAGTCTGGACGCTTACCGTTGACTGGTGCCATTGATGTTCATAAGACCTCATTCTATTCTGGATTTCTCCCTTACTGTCTCAATAGGCAGAGCAGGGCAGTGGTCACTTAGCTTGAGAAGCACTTTCATTCACATTCATGATTAATTTTGGGGGAGCCAGTTGAAAGACAGCAACAGAAAAGCTGTTGCCTGGGAAACAAGATTCTTCTTGGAATTTTTTGAGAAATCTTGAGTCTTTGATGCTTCACAAAACTCTCAACTTCATTGAAGGGCTGAGCCGCAGAGTAATCCTGCCCAGCCATGCTAGAATGCAGATCTCCAGAGCCTGGAGTCATTGTTGACTTTTTACTCTGCCTAATTGTTCTCAAACTTCCTAGAGGAAAATTCATGTGATAAATCCACACTTACAGACAATAACTGAAAACAAATTCTGAAGGATTGCAGACAGTCCTGTCTCTCCACCCTCCCTGCTGGGCTGGTGGTGACCTGCTCTCTGATTTGGTCTTCTTTTTCAGATCCTTGTGGAAAGGATGTCTGCTAGGCCTGGAAATTTCAGATTATATACCACTGAGGAACCTCCAGTTTTCCCCCGAAGTAACAGTATGTTGCAACATAAGCTGAATTTCAAAGGTAGCATAAGAGTAGGTTTAATAAAATATTGAAAACCATGCCATACCACCAACAGCACACAAGGGGTCTAATTTCTCCACATCCTTGGCAACATTTTCTCTCTTTTGTTTTTTTGATAATGGCCATCCTAACATGTGTGAGACGATATCTCATTGTGGTTTTGATTTGCAATTCCCTGATGATTAGTGATGCTGAACATATTTTCATATACTTGCTGGACATTTGTATGCCTGCTTTGGAGAAATCTTTATTCAAGTCTTTAGCTCATTTAAAAAATCAGGTTATTAGTTTTTTTGTTATTGAATTGTAGGGGTTCCTTATATATTTTGGTAATTAACCCTCAATCAGATACATGGTTTGCAAATATTTTCTCTCATTTCATAGGTGGTCTTGTCACTCTGTTGGTTGTTTCTTTTGCTGTGCAGAAGCTTTTTAGTTTAATGTAGTCCCACTTAGCTATTTTTGCTTTTGTTGTCTGCACTTTTGATGTCATGTCCATGAAATCATTGCCAAGACCAACGTCATGAAGATTTTCCCCTATGTTTTCTTTTAGGATTTTTACTGTTTCAGGCCTTACATTTAAGTCTTTCATCTATTTTGATTTATTTTTATGTATGGTGTAAGATAAGGGTCCAATTTCATTCTTTTGCATGTGGATATCCAGTTTTCTCAACACCGTTTACTGTAGAGACTATCCTTTTCCCAGTGTGTATTCTTGGCGCTCCTGTCAGAGATCAGTTGACTGTATATGCCTGGATTTATTTCTGGGCTCTCTGTTCTGTTCCACTGGTCTTTATAGTTGTGTACCATATAATGACATTTTGGTCAATGATGAATTGTGTACATGACAGTCCCAAAAGATTAGTACCATATAGCCTAAGTGTGTAGTAGGCTATACAAGGTAAGTTTGTGTAAGTGCACTCTCTATGATGTTTGCAAATAACAAAATTGCCTAGTGATGCATTTCTCAGAATGTCTCCCTGTCATTGTGACACATGACCATATGTCTGTCTTTATGCCAGTGCTATACTGTTTTAATTACTGTAGCTTTGCAATATATTTTGAAATGAGAAAGTGTGAAACCTCCAGCTCTATTCTTCTTTCCCAAGATTTATTTGTCTATTCAAGGTCCTTTGTGGTTCCATATGAATTTTAGAATTTGTTTCTATTTCTGTAAAAATGACATTGGGATGTTGATAGGAATTGCATTGAATCTGTAGATTGCTTTAGGTAGTATTTTCATTTTAATTCTTCCAATCCATGAACACAAGATTTCTTTCCATTTGTTTGTATCTCTTTGATCTCTTTCAGTAACGTTCTGTAGTTTGCAGTGTACCAAATCTTTCACATCCTTAGTTAAATTTATTCTTGAATATTTCATTCTTTTTGGTGCTCTTGTAAGTGGGATTATTTTCCTAATTTCCATTTCTGATAGTTCGTTGTTAGTGTGCAGAAACACAACTAATTTTTGTAAGTTGATCTTGTATCTTGCAACTTTACTGAATTCACAGAAGGACAAATACTGCATGATTCCACTCATATGAGACATCTAAAATAGTCAAACTCACAGAATCAGAGTGGAATGGTGGTTTCCAGGGACCAGGAGTAAAGGAAATGGGGAGGTGCCAATCGCTGGGCATAAAGTTTCAGTTATACAAGATGACCAAGTTCCAGAGATGTGCTGTACAGCATCATTCCTACAGTTAACAACATTGTATTGTACACTCAAAAATTTGTTAAGAGGGTACAAATCATGTTAAATGTTCTTACCACAACAAAATAAAACTTAGAAAAAGAGACAACTATGCCATCCCAAATAAAGATGAGAGAAGTTTGACTCAGGTAAAAATAGTCGTCCAAGTCAGGATTTTGGTTGCAAGTGACAGAAATCCAGTTCAAACCAGCTTTGCCAAAAAGAGAATTCTTTGGCTCATAGAATCCAAGGAAGGAAACATCCAAACTGCAGGGAGGAGATGGGTGCAGGTGGCATCTGGTACAATTGGAGTTAGACAGTCAAGTACTGACTAGACTCTGGACTCCCCCTGAATCTTTGCTCTCTGCATCTCTCTCTGCGTTGGCTTTTTCCTCTCTCTCACTGCAGCCTGTTTCCCACCAATTGGCAGGCAAGGTAGTCATCAGCATCTTTTGAGCTAGATTTCTTTGCTTCCCATAGCTCTTTCCCACTCCAGAATAATTCGTGGAGAAGAACTCTGATTCCCCCTTCGGGTCAGGGGCCTGGAAGAACCACTTCTGATCAGGGGAAGCCAGGCTGCGTGATAAATAAGGGACCCCCTATAGCCTTGTGGATGGGGATGATATTTCTGGAAAAAGAAGGGGTTCAGGTAAACAATCCCTGGAAATTTCACTCTAAAGAGCCTCGACCGTGTTAGAGAATCAGTCAGCAAATGACAGAGCTGGAAGTCACTGTGAGGACCAACTTGTTCAGGTACCCAAGAGTCAGACCTACCCGGAGGCTTGTCACAGGTCACACCGAAAATTAGAGGTAACAAAAGTGAATGTAGTTCTCTTCAAAAGAATTGTACTTCTCGGCTCCCTATAAACTCCACAGCAAACAGGAATTTGTAGCCTAGAGTTTGTTACTGTGGTTTAAAGAGGAATTGAGAATCCCCTCCTTCTTCTGTGTTAGAAAGGAGGAGAGGAATGGGGGACAACTCTCAGGAGCCAGGCGCTGCGCTCAGTGTGTCACCTCATTTAATCCTCAGAGCACATTATGAGTAGACATCCCAACTTTATGGACAAGGAAACTGAGGCTCAATAAACTAAAGGTGGGGGTGGAAGTAGCTGGCTGAGAATCTGCTCAGCCTTGATGGGATGAAAATATCTTTCTGCCATCCCTGCAATAGATGAATCTCTAGGGGATATTTACAGATTGGGAGTTACTTGGCCCCTCTCCTCCCTGCCCTAGCAGGAAAGACAGCAGGTCTGGGTAGAGGATAGATACTTGGGCTTCCTCCTTCGTTGCCCAGGTAACTAGAAGCCACTTGCAGCCCCAGGTCCCAGAGTCTGCCTGAGAAGGCTCTAGCCAAGCCCACCCCTTTGCCTGGGCTTTGAGGTCAGCAGCACCCATACAAATTATAGTTTGGGATATAGTTATACATATTATCTCTCTTAATAATAAGTGTAACTTTTCTTTTTTTGGATTTTTAGATATTTGACTTTCAACCATAAGCACATCCTAATGAAAGTAGTGGATTATCCATGCGGCGCCTCATTGCAATGTCTTCCAAACTACATTAAACATTTATTTATTCCCTTAATAGTCTACTGGGTTGCTAATTCCTTTTGTAATGTCAGCTTGTGTCAAAACTGACAAAGATAATGAAATAATCCTCCTTATTGCCCCCTTCCCCAAAGCAATCATATCCTACAATCGTGTCTCAGAAACTATTCACACAAAATCATTTGAAGTACTTTTGGGGACTATATTATAAGGACGGATCGGTGCTATGAGTGTGAAATTCAATTTACATGTTTTCAGCTGGTTGTCCACATATGAGAAGGCTTTCCCGGTGTTGAATGGAGTCATTTGTTTCTGGAAATAAGCTCTAATGCAACGTGACACATATAGACCTGGAGTTCTGCTTTTTTTTCTCTGGCATGAGCGCGTTGAAAGGAAAAAAGGCTCTGGGATCAATGAGAATCACAAATGGCCACTTTTCTCTTGGAGATTGTGTGAATCTCCAGGGAATTGCAGGAATGGCCACAATGCAGTCTCCTTGTCAAGGCACTTAGATTTCTGATCTAGAACATTCTGTCCTGTGCGGTTCTGGATTCCAGTTGTAGGAACCCTTTCAACTGAAGAATGTCTGGAATTTGGACTTAGGAGAAAGGCTGGACAGGATTGTAGTTGTAGCCTGGTAACCTTACAGCAGTTACTGGGGCTGTTATTATTATTACTTCAATCTTATGTAGAAATTTGCAAACTGCTTTATAGTCATTTTACGCAGAAAAACAAGAACTGACTTACTGTTGCCAAAGAGTGTTCAAAAATTGCTGACAGCTAAAGAAAGACTCACTCTGGTGAGGAAGTAAGTAACAAGCTAATTATAGAAATCTAAGAACAGATACTGCTTCAGATAATAATGAGGGTAGTTAACACTATATTGTGCTTGCTGTGTTCTCTCGAAATGGTTTATATCATTTAACTCATTTAATCTTTAGAACCACTTGGGAAAGCAGGTATTACTATTATTCTCATTCTACAGATGCAGGAATTAAAGCACAGAGACTTACTCAAGGTCATCCAGCTAGTTACTCAACCTCTGGTGTATTTTCCTGGTTAATATCCATTTCTGCTTCTGGTAACAACACTCCATTTATCCTTGGGGAGCCACCCACCCATTCCCCACTCTCACTGCCTGTGGTTTGCTTGAGATTGACAACTCCCTCTGCCCCTGTCCCCCAGTGCGACTAGAGTGGGTGAGTAGTTGACTCAGGCCTAGGCCAATCAGCATCTTCCACCCCGCTGGCCACAATATCTGGTTCAGGGATGGCCTTGACCACAGTTAAGCTGAAAAGTTCTGTGCAATGTTTAGAAAAGAGAACTTCTCTTTTCTTGGGCTTGATTCAGAGCTGGGAGGATGTAAGCCCAGAGCTGCAGGAGCCACCAAGTGGAGAAGGTCATCTGAGCATGGAGCCACCCAAAGCAAAAAAGAGCTGCAGATGGAGAGAGACGGGGCCTGATGACACTGTCAAGGTTCTGCAACTTGCCATTCCCAAAGTCTGCACTGGACCCGTCCTATTTATTTTGTTTTAATTGAGGGCTTTTTAAAAAAAAATTTGCAAAGTTATGTAACCACCACCACTATCTAATTCCAGAAAACTTTCATCACCCCCAATAGAAATTCACTAGCAGTCACTCCCCATTTCCCCCTCTCCCACATGTCCTTTGCAACCATGAACCAGTGCTCCAGTTCCCACAGATTTAACATGGATCTATTGCTCACTCGTGCTTCAGGTCTGATCTCCCCAGTTTCCATCCCTGCTCGGGGAGTGTTGGTCTTTTAGAAGATCATTGAAGATCTCCACTGAGGATAATTCACATTCGGGGTGCCTTCTCGGTAATGTAAAAACAAAAGAGGGATTAGAGAGTCAACTGTGAAAGTGACAGTAAGAGATGTAGGGTGACAGGGTGGCTGTGACACATGACTCTGATGGTGGGTGGGACCTTGTCACTCTTTGTGGTCTAGATAAGATTGTCATCAAACCCCAAAATTCAGAGTCTTTCCCATGACTACTGTGAATCATTGACGGGCTCAGGGTCCCCAGGTCCCCACTCAGCTACTCGGCTCCTGCTTTAGGAGTGCTGATTCTGTACTGCCTGTGTCAATTTGGAACTTGGCTCCTGTTCAATTTTTTTTTTCCACTTAAACTCCACTTGCACAAAATTTACTAGTACAATCAACTTTATGGATAAATTGAGGGGGAGATAAGGAAGATAATATTATAATCCTACAGACAGCTCCAAAATTAACATCATGCTTCCCTGTTCTTAACATGGCCACCCACCACCAGAGACTCTCCTCATCCTCTTCCTTCACTCCCGTCGTCCCCAGCCCCACGCCACCTCACTGACTTCTCTCCCTACCTACACCTCCACTTCTTTCTCTGTCCCTCTCTTCTCTTTCTATTTCTCAACTTCTCCTGCCCCTCCCCACAGAGCCCCAAATAGACTAATTCCATGCACAGGACAGCCCCATAACAAAGAATTATCCAGGCCCAAATGTCAATAGTGCTGAGGGTGAGAACCCCTGTACCACAAAAACTACTGCTTAGCTTCTAAGTCAAAATAGAGCAGTCATACTATTTTGCCCCCTCCTGATGCAGAGTGTCATTTGCCAAGGATGTGAAGTGCAGTCTTGGCACCAGCCATCAGATGCTGACTCTGAAACAAATGGCTTCTCAAGGGTCCCACTGGTAGGGTGACCAGATGTTTTATCCTACAGATCAGGACACTGACTATGAAAGGAGACGTTATTTACAATTACTCCATGACAACACGCATAAACCTGGATGAATGGCCCCCCTACTGTTGAGCTCACCGGCAAAAACATGCTCATTGGCAGAGGCCAGCAGAGCATGAGATGAAAAGCTGCCTCGTAAGTCTTGGCAATGACTTCAAACCCTCCCAACTTAAGGTGCGTTTTCCTCCAAGGGCTCCCAGATAGTTTAGATTCTCAAACTAAAGTTCCTGGTTCCCTCTGTCCTCCACGCAAGGGACACCTAGCGCCTTCTGTTGGTGTCAGGCAGAGCTGAAAAGCTTTTCCTCTGCGCCAGTTTTCCTGCTATTTTTGAAAGTTCGTCATCTGAACTTCGGCAAGTCGAGGACGTTCTATAGATCATTTTATCTCGGCAAGGACCCTATGAGGGAGGTCATGTGTCACGGTCATTTTTTAAGAAGTGTAAACTGAGACACAGAGAGGTGGTGCCTCTGGGGAGCAAAGGCAGGATGGGTCTGGAATCTGAGTTTTTAGGTAGTTCAAGCCCAGTGACTCTTTCTGTCATAAGACAGGAGACAGATGGTGTCACATTCTAAATACATCCACGGGTATAACTAGATTTCAAGAAAAACCTGAAAAGCAGTTTTACTACAACTGTCTCTAACTACCATAATTACTAACAGGGCGTCAGTCCAGCTGTGTCCTGAGCCGAGGAAGAGCCGAGGTGTTCGAAGGTTCTAGGTGTTCTGTTTACACTTCACCTCCTTTTTCTTCCACTCGAGAGAGCATATCAGAATGCGAGTGAAAGTAATTTCATTATAAAGATAACCTTAGATACATTCTGTTTTATTAGAAAAGAGATTTATTCACAGACTTTAATTAGCAGTAGTAATTGCCTGTGACCCATCTCACAGTCTACCGCAACTCACCAGGGCACTAGGCTTCATGCTTGAGAGCGGGGCTCCCCTCCACAGTGCTCCATCTCTGGGGAAATAAATACAAACAGCAAGCAATAAAATAAGACACTGTCATTAGTTTTATTTTTTTCTTAGGACTGTTTTTCTTGATTTCTCTTTTGAAGTCAAAATCAAATCCCCCGGTTAAACTCATGGGTCTTAGGAAGATAACGCTAGATAATTTGGGCAGTGGAGAGGTCTAAAGCGTCCAGCCGTGTTTAGACTAATCATGGAAAGATGGACTGTGGCTAGAACATACTTAGGAGAGTTAAAAGGCTACAGCTAGTGGTGAGGTCTTGTCAAAGAAGTGGGCACCCCTCCCCCCAACCTGGAGGATGTGATACTGATAAAGTAAAAATTAGGTTGTGAGGCTCATGGAGGGCTTTATCATCCATCCCTTTAATTCTGCAATTAAAAGAGGGGAATAATGTGCTGTGTTTCTTTTTCCTTTAGAGAGATGGTGGGAGCTGTAGGCAGAGTTGCTCACTGACAGCCAGAAGAGGAAGATGGATGATCCTGGCTCCTCAGAGAGCTTGTAATGGAGTTTTCTCCTCCGTTGCATCCCATTTTTCCTTGCCACAGATCCTGAGTTCTCCCTGTCCCAGGCTGAAATACACTTCCTTCTGTTTGCAGATGGCAAATGTGACAGTGCAGTGAGCTGTAGGCTATAATCCAGTCTGATAGGCACCCTGGTTTGTGAGTGGAGGCCAGAAATAGCTGGGGCAGAAATGCAAACCGCGGAGAGGAGGCAAGAGGAGGCGGCCTCTTGGAATGCTAGAGAGGCCCTGGAGGACTCTAGAGGGCCGCTTTGCAAATCAGAGTTCTTACTCTTGTCTCCCATTTTTCTGGGCTCTTCTGTCTCCTTTTCATCTCTCCCAATTCCCCAGCCCAGGCCACCTTCTCCCTCTAAGGAAGCACAGCACAGCACCTCAGGAATCCCCTGAATTGACCACTTTTTGGGGTTTATGGGAAGAAGTGTCTCTCTCCATAGTACCTGCTGGTCAGTTGAGGCGAGGTAGCTGGGAGAAGGAACGGGCCCTGGGGCATCCGTCTGTTGCACCTCAGCTTGCAGGAGTTGAAAGTACATCTTGTTTGAATCAACGAATGTATAGTGGATATGGATGGGACCCTACATCTGTGCACATAAGAAACGTTACAGTGTTTTTATTTTCCTAAATTGACTTTAATAGGCTCTGACTCCCATCAACCAGACTGGTAGGAAATTCAGTCCTCCTCATGGGGTAGAGGTCCTCCTTCCTCACTTCTGGGTTTACCCAGGCCTTGAAGGTATGGGAGAATCTAGAACATTCATCAAAGGCTCCTCCGGCCTTTGGGTCACATCCCTTATTCAAGGAGTGTGTCGTGATGCCCTTGAAGGCAGGTAGCTTCAGAGCTTCCTTGGCAGGCTTAGCCTGGAGATCTTTGCTGGGGCCGAGAGACTCACTCTTGACTCATTCCCACGTGAAGTCCTGCCAAGGTCCCAGCCACAGCCCAGTCTCAACGTGCTGCATGGGAACAGGATGTGAGTTCCTACCACCCGTGCCCAATCCCGTCCTACCGCCCATACTCATACCCATCCTCAAAAGCCCCCAGCGCCTCTGGGACCCTGAGGAAGCTCCAGGTGACCTCGCTCCCTCTCCGTGGCTTCACTGTCCCCTGACTCCTCAAATTCCACCCCATGCTTTCCCTGTGACCATCCAGCATGGTTGCTCTGTGAGTCCAGACTTCTGTCAAACACCAAGGTGTCAGCAGAGTTGGTTCGTTCTGGGGGCTGTGAGGGAGAATCTGTTTCAGGCCTCTCTCCGGGCTTCTGGGATTGCTGGCTACGTTTGGCTTTCTTGGCTTCTGCTGCATCACCCCAGTCTCAGCCTCCGTCTTCACATGGTAGTCTCCCTGTGTGCCTTCCTGTCTTCAAATGTACCCCCCCCTTTTTGTTTTTTCCTTTTTCTCCCCAAAGCCCCTTGGTACATAATTGTATATTTTTAGTTGTGGGTCCTTCTCGTTGTGGCATGTGGGATGCCACCTCAGCATGGCTTGATGAGCAATGCCATGTCCGTGTCCAGGATCCGAACCGACAAAGCCTTGGGTCACCAAAGTGGAGCGCGCAAACTTAACCACTCAGCCATGGGGCCGGCCCCCTTTTTTCTTTTTTTTCAAATTTCCTGTTTTAAAAGGACACCAGTCATATTGGATTAGGGGTCCAACCTCCTCCAGGATGACCCCATCTAATTGCTAATTAACTAATTATAACTGCAATGACCCTATTTCCAAATAAGATCACATTCTGGGTACTGGGAGTTAGGACTTCAACATATGAATGGGGGGGGGGCACAACTGAATCCATAACAATGACCAGTTTGCCTCAATTTGCCTGAAATTGTTCTAGTTGCATGTTCTGGAAACTTCCTCAGTCCCAGGCAAACCAGAACAGTGATCACCCTAGTTGGGGACAATGCCAAAATACTTACAAAAAGTCTTCAGTACTTGGTCATTTTCTGCTGTATATATTTCTCAGGAACCTCAAAGGAAAGGCCAGCTAGTGCCAGATAAATTTGGGTATTCCTAGGTTCCTTGGATGAATGTTACTTCTTTAACTCTTGACACATGGCAGATGTTCACTAAGTGTTGATGGAAATGGAATGGAGAGATGCAGAGAGGTTTGGACTAAGGGATAAAAATGTGGGTGGAAGGAGGAGAGGATGGAAGCTGGGGTATGGTGGATGGGTTACTCTTGGAAAGGATGAGCCTACGGGAGGGGTGAGGCGAGGTGTCTGTCTGAGATATTGGGGTGCAGAGAGGAGGGCCTGCTGGGCACTCACCCCTTACCCCTTCTCCATGGGTGGGAAAGCCTCACCTGTCGAGAGTGAGGCACCATGCCCAGGAAGCCCAGCACCCAGCGGTTTTAATCTCAGCCATGTTTGCTAGTTGCTGCCACTTCAGAAGAGTGAGAACAGTTCTTCAGTTCTCCCATAAACTGAAGATCATGAACATAGTGTGTTTAGAAGGTTGTGATTAAATCATGCTTAGAACACATCTGTTTTGCAAGGTGGCTGGATGCAAGTCTCCCTCCAGGACTGATCACAGTGAAGATGGGAGAACGAACTATGAGGAGGGGGAAGCCCATTTTAGAAGAGCAGAAGTGGGGCAGTAAGAGAAGGGTCCGCTGGCCCCACTGTGATCAGCTGTTGCTGCTGTTTACAAGGCAGGTTTTAGGAAGCTGATGCAAATGCCTCCCGAAGGATCCGGTGTTATTTGACATGATCTTGAAATAATCCCTTCAAAGCAAATTTCTGATTACTGATCCAGCTAATAGAGAAATCAAATAAACTCTCTTTCACAAAAGCCACTCCCGGGGGTATATAATGATGTCATGAACAGAGAAATAATTTCAGCAAAAGGTGTTATTTTGATGAATTCCAGCAACTGCTCTTGTTAAATAAATATCCCCTTTTCATAAGGCCAGAAATGAATCACAGCTTGTGTGAGACACAGTTGATAAGGAAGCATATTTTCTTGTTTATAATGTGATGATAACACTATTCTCAAGCAACTATTGGGTATAGAGCAAGATCTTTAGGAATTCCAAGTACTTTGTCGAAAATAGATTTTTTTTCCTTCATTACCAGAAATTTGTGCTACTCTCCACATTGCTAATAGCCCAGTCATAAATGACAATCTCCCCGGTTTTAATTAAAATATCATCAGGATTGATCTGTGGCAACCAAGAAACCTATTTTACAAATGGAAAAACTGAGGGGTTTAGCGCCCTGTAGAAGCGTGATTAGAGAACCAGACAGAAGTGATCTCTGAACTCAGCCCCAGAGTTCTAGAGACTTCAGCCTCATTTTCCCGTTGATGTTCAAGGGGGTATCCAATTGGACATTTTCTCTGGGTCCTGGATGTTTATCTCATGGTGAGGGTCATCAGAGGTGTTCACCCTGTACCAGCTGTTCCTACTTGATGACTAATTGTTAGCGAATATTTGGCTTCTCATTCTGTAGTTTTGAAATCACTATGGCATGCTTTTCTTTCTAATTAGCAACCACCACCTGCTGTTGGAAGTCAACCCAAAGGCTCTGGCTGGTGTTTGGTAGAAATCTGTCATCATGCCTAGCAGAAAACCCCTCCATCAAGCGATGAGTTCCCCAGGTTGTACACCCATCATTTTCTATTCTATGCTATCACTTATCTTAGCAAGGATTGGATTTATTGCTGTTTTAAAATAAATCAATAAATATTTAAAATTTTTCTCAATTTTAATTTCTAATATGATAAGTATTGATAAATACATAACTTACAAAACCAAAAGCTCTTTGCGATCTTCAATCTTTTTTAAGGGTATTGACACCAACAAGTCTGAGAGCCACGTGCCCTTGAAAAGAATGTGGTACCCAATGTTCATCATGTTCCAGGTACTGAGTGCGGAGTCCGTTTTCTAAGTATGCTATTGCACTGCTTCTCAAATGTAAAAAAGAAAAAAATTTTCCAAATTCAGCACACATTTATTAAAAAAGATAGAAATCTAGGAGTGGGAAGGAACGTCATTACCTGATAAAGAGTTTGCCTCAAATATACAAAAATATCATACCTAGAGAGTGGAACATTACACGTCTTCCCTCTGAAGCCAGGAATTAAACCTGAATTGCTTCAAATACTGCTTGGACTCATCATTGCATAAAAGGCTTTAAGTCAGTGCAGTAAAATAAGAAAAACAAACAAAACGTATAAGAGTTACAAAGGCAGAAACAAAATTGCCATTCTTTGCAGACAAAATTTCTGTTGACACAAAAATTCCAAGTGGATCTACAGAAAAGCTACAAGAATAAATAACAGTTCTATATGGTTGATGGACAGAAGATCGATATAAAAATCAATACCATTCTTAAATCCCGGAAACTATTAATTAGAAAGTGTAATTTTAAAAAATGCCCAACTTCTTATTTGTAACATACCTTTGCAGATAAAACAAAGTTAAACAAGGAAACTTTGTTGAAAGATGTGGAAGGAGATCTAAATACCAGTTTGTAGGTGGGGAGATTTGCTACTATAAAGAAGACATACCACCTTTATTGTTTCAACACTAGTCTAATGATAAAGTCCTAACAAAGTTTTTCACAGGATTTGACAAAAGTGAAGAAATGCTAAGACAAATTTGAAGAACCTGGCCATATATGTGGTAAGGGAGAAAGTTGGGATGGGGAACAAAATTTGTCTTACTAGACAGCAAAGCTTCTCATATAGCCATGGTCAAAAGAACAGTGCAGCATTGGCCTGGGGTGTATACAAAGGCCAGTGGAACACGTCAGGCAGCCTGGAAACAGAGCCACATATGTGTATGTGCTTTTGGTGACAGAGGTGGCTTTTGAATCAGTAAGGGAAGAATAGACCAAACCTCTAACGATTCTGGGCTAATGAGATGTCTTCATTTTGGAAGAAGATAACATTAGGTCATCATTTCCCACTGTATGAAAAATTAATTTTCATGGTGTAAAAGGCACACATGTCAGAAACAAAACTATTTACAACTTTTTAAAGAAAGTATAGGCAAATATTGTTATGACAGTGGAGTAGGGACAGAATTTTGTTAATGATAGGAAAGGTATAAATCATCAAGAAAAAGTTTGATCAAGTTGTCTAATTAAAATTATAAACTCTCATGCCAAGAGGCAGGAAAAAACATGAAAAGATAAGAACAGAGTTTGCAATCCATATAACTGACAAAATATCAGTAACTAGAATATATAAAGAATTCAGTAAAGACAAATCTAATAGAAAGATGGGGAAATATTCTGAATCGGCACTTCCCAGAGGAGGAAACCTTCATGGTCAATAAATTATGAAAATAGTCTCAGGCTCTCACATAAATAAGCAAATTTAAAAGTGAAACAGCAGTGAGATTTCACGACACACATCAGTTTAGGATAATTAATAAGCCTGTTCATACCAAGTGTAGTAGGCAAAGATGTATAGAAATGGGCACTGTACCACTGCCAGTGGGAGTGCTAATTGGTAGAAATAACCACCCCAGAGAGCAATTTGGCATCTCTCAGTACATTCCCCCCAAGAGAAACTCACATTTGCACACAACTGGTATGTCCATGGTGTTCGCTGCAGCTCTGTTATTTCCTCGAATATCAGTGGAAACCATTCAACAGTAGAGGGATGGATAAATAATTGGAGGTCTATTTGTTAAATGGAAGTCTTACCTAGATCTACACAATACCAAAGCGGGTGTATTTCTAAGAGATGATGTTGAATGGAAAAAGCAAACAGCGAAAGAAATGAACAGTATTGTACTATTTATTCAAATTTTTAACATACACAAAATAATAGTGTATAGACTATTGTAGGAAGGGTAAAATACATTCATGGCAATAATTCACATCAACCTCACAATAGTGGATAACTTTACGAAAGGATGGGGAAGAAAGAAATGAAAGGCGCAGCTGGGAGCTAGCCATATTTGTGGTTTTATTTCAGAGAGAATTTGGAGACCTCACATATATGGCAAAATGTGATCTATTTGGTTTTGGTGGAAGACATTGTATGGCAACGCGTGGGTGGCCCAGGAGCTGGGCTCAGTGTGAGAAAGTCCATTTCTGAGAGGGGACCCAGGTGGGTTGGGGGTTAGAGTAGTGGCTGTTGTCCAGCTTGGGGTTCATCCAGTGGCCTCAGGTGGTGTTCCAGGGGTGCTTCAAGTGACTGGCCTCCTTGGCCATGCAGAGGAAAGAAACTACAAGAGCAGCCATCAAGAGAGAGGAAAGCAGAGGACCAGAGCGAGCACAGTCTAGTCCAGTGAAGGAGTTTTGCATAAAAACAGCTACAGCTGCAGATCATCAGAAAACAGGTGGGGTGCAGGGTTAGGCAGCATTGAGCGGGAGTGGGGTCGATTTTTGCTTTGTGCGGAGCCTGTGCTTGCTTTTGAGTTTGTTATGATGCAGGAAGTGAGTAAATCAGCTGTGCTTTGAGAAAATTAATTTGGTGTGATTTCCCCCCGAACTTCATTTTGTTCAATGTGGAAAATCAGTGTTGGCCCAGCATCGTGTTCAATTCTTAGAGTGCATCTCCTTACAAATTCAAAGAGGTCCTTTGCTCCTGAAACCTATATATATAAAGGTTTTTTTCAACTTAGTTTCACAGAGAGGTGCACTTCTAGGTGATCTTGCTTCCATGTAACTCAGAAAAAGAAATCAAATTATTTAATCAAAGATATTCTCTGGGACATTGTGCTTGCCCTTTTATTTTTTTAAGTTGTTTGTCCTTCCATGTCTTCTCCAATTATTCAATATAGGCTTCTTTTTAGTAAAGTCACGTCGCTGTGCTTTTGAAACATGAAAAAGTTGTCTGACGTCAGAAAACCATAGGGAAGAGTATTGTGTACCCCAGATTTTGACCTATATGTCTCTTTTCTTCTATTTGGTTTTACTTAATTGAAAGATTGTTTCATACACTTTTCTTTTTCCCCATATCTATTTTCAACCTTTCTAGTCTCATTTCAGAACTCACTCAACCGTTTCTGCTTCTCAAAGAGATGCTGCTCTGTGGGTAATAGAGAAAGCTCCAGGTGCAATGCCGTAATCTAATTTCGGGACATTATTAAGAGCATTTAATTCACATAATTGTGTTTGATTAGAAAAGAATGACTAAATCTGGGATGGAATTGACTGGGGTATAACTATTTTAAGGCTTGTCATTAAGAATTTAAATATTATTGGGCAATTTCTTATGGCTGCTTGAGGTGTCTATTTTCACTTATAGTAATGGATCTCTTTGTAAAACCTTCCTAGGATAGAATTTTATACTTAACAGGGGGCTGAGAAGTTTCGTTTGATACAATCATCTTAATGTTTCATGTCAGATGTTCTTCCTTTATTTTCGTTTTAAGGTTGGGGAAATTGAAGTGTGAGGCTTAAGTGACCTGCCCAAAGCTGGTTCATAGTGGGTGACTCCTTCACTTGTCTTCAGGTTTAAAAGTCAAGACTCCTTCCATCATCGTCATGTGAATGCCAAGACGACACGTTCCATATTATCCCCAAATTTGTTTTTCCATTTATCTTCAAGAAATCTGAGAATTAAGCTGCCTGCCTCCCAGAAACGTGGTATGATTTGCTGTTGTTTAACAATTTCTACAGAAAAAGGAGGGTTAGGAATATTTCCCTTGGATAACAATAACTGTTGCAGTTGTGCTCTTCAACTAAATTATGAGCCATTATAATTCATTTCAATTGATTCTTGATATTATGGTGGGCACCAATGTTAAGTTACTATTATAAATTATTTTTTGTATCGTGAAGTCAATAATCCTTACTATTTGTATTCTTTTGGTATTGTTGTAGATTGGGGTTTCTCAGCCTCATCTCTATTGACATATTGAGGCAGATCTTTCTCTGCGGAGGGCTGTTCTGAGCGCTGCAGGATGTTTAGCAACATCCCTGGCCTGTACCCATTAGATGCCAATTGCACCCCCGTGCCCAGCTGTGACAACCCAAAATGCCTCCAGGCATCGCCAAATATCCCCTGATATAGGCAACAAAAATATTTTATTCTCTTAAATTATGAATCATCTAAAGAAGCATTATTAATTACTTGGAAGCACATTTATCTGTTGATTCTCAAATCATCAGTAGAAATCAGTTGAGAGTGTGTCCCAGAAGAGAGAGAAATCAAAATTTAGTTAATTCAAACATAACTCCTGGGATCAGGTAATTAAAGATGTTCTTAACTGCTTGTCTTACCAAAATCAATACAAACTAAAGTTTCATCCATCTTAACTATAGACCATGTTTTCTTCGAGTAGTGTTCCTTTTAGAGGCCTTAGAACCGAGAATTGAGAAAACAAACCAGGGTGGACATCTTTGGGTGTCCATAATAAATGTTGGTTGACGTACATCAACCTGATTACTCTGAGAATTTTGATCATTCTACCAATTTTCCTTTATATAATTTGAAATGAAATAATCATTTATGATAGGACAAATGAGGTAAGACTGGATAGAGAGGCGTAAACAGAGAAGGGAGGACCACACAGTTCGCTTCCGCACAAAGTGCTTCCTATTGACAGTGTTGTCCAGCACTCAGTGTTGCCGGGGGCGCCGTGAGCTCCTGTCACTGGAGGTGTGCAGACAGAGTCGGAGTGTGGGAAACAGGCGGAGAACAGGTCGGGCAGATCTGGATTTGGAAGCTCAGTGGCTTGGACACTAACTTCAGTAAGTCTCAGTTTCCCAACTTAAAATGAGAAGACTTAACATAAAAGGTTGTTTGAGAATTAGCGATGCCGTTTACAGAAGCTCTGACTTATGCTAAACATCCAATAAATGGCAGCTTTGTTTCTAATTTCTATAAAGGCCTGTGCTTCTGTTGGAGGATTGGGCTTCTTCGCCTCTAGATTCTATGCATCGCTCCATCCTCACAGATACCCAGGAATCATGGTTATGTGGGATCTGCTCCAAAATAGCTTTACTCATCACCATAACGCAAACATTGTGCAATATCCATTAGATGCATATTCTTATTAACTTTTCCCTGAAACCATCCTTTACTGTTTCATGGACTGAGAAAAAGAACGAGCAAGAAGAATAATGGTTAAGGCTCCATCAGCTGAATCCTGGTTTATGGCAGCAATAAAAGCAGTGTCTTATCCAACCATAGGACTGCCTATTTTAAAGTAAGCTAAGCTTAGCTTACATTATGCAGACCTGCATGGAAATGTGGCTTGAGTGTCAGAAAGTATCTCGGGGCTATGTTATGCTGGCTCGGCTTCCCCAGCACGTGAGGCAGGGTAAGAGAGGGTGAGGACCACGGGCAAGGAGAGAATGCCCTTCTCCTGTTGCTGGAGTGCTTTCCCTCTGCACAACCCTCCAGGGCTAAGAAAGGGCTCCAGACACCAGAAGAAAAGATACCAACATAACAGTGTCGACCACAACCCAGGTCTTACTTCCTCATTCACAAAAATGTTTGCTATTTCAAACTATTTTGGTTCCAAAGCGAATACTTCATCAACAAGGCTCTTTGGCATGCTGGTGCGGGGCATGGGCTAATGGTTTTCAATTACTTCCAAAGTTATGGAGCCCTTTCCACATACAGAATTTCCCAGGGGACACCGATCTGTAAAACAAATGAAAAGGAAGCCCCTATGGTTGAAGTCCAGCAGAGAACTGGAGCTTTGCGGTCTGTCCCTCTCTGGGACCACGCTGCACAGCTCCTCCTAGTGGCCTGGAGGCATCCCCTTGGACCTCTAGGACTCCTGGAATCCAGACTGACACCAGTGGACACAGCTGTTTCAGATCCCCTTCTTGTTTTAAGAGGCTTCTGTGACTGCACTAGTTTGCAAGTGGGCTTGCAAGCCCTTATAGCACCAGTAGATGGCGAGAAATTGGAGGCACTTCCTGCCACCTTGGTCTTCAGAGGCCCCTGCAACACAGTCCTTGTTTTCAAGCCAAGGAGTCTTTTAATGACATTTAATAAGAGGACAGTTTTGCTTTATTTTCTTTCTGATGCTTTTCCCTGACCCATCATTATTTTCAAAGTAGAACATTGTGGAGGAGGTAGGAAGGCAGTAGCTATCAGTATTTACTGAAGGAACATCAGGAAATAGTAGTCCACTTGATCTTGTCATGATTTTAACTGTCTGGGAAAAAATCACCAGAAGTATAGAGTTTTAAGTGTGAATAATGGTTCTGTCATCTTTGGGAAGCTGGAGGCTGCTCTCACGGACACTTGGCTGATCCTGCTTGGGCTTCAAAGTGTCTAGAACAGGGTCTGGCACACGGTGGGTGCTCAAAATGCATTGGCTGAATAAGAACGAACCCAGGGCACCGGAAGCGTCCTAGCTCAGAAATGCTCTCCAGCACACTGCTTAAAGCTTAATTCCAGTGTGGGTGTTGCTGGATTTTGCTGACTAATTATTTCTCCCTCTCTTCTGGCACTCATTGCCTCAGAAAGGGAAGAGACAATATGAGATAAGATACATTTACATTTTTAATTTTCTTTTGGTAGAATAGCCTTTTTTTTTTTTTTAACAGTATAGTGGTAGCAATTGGCACAAGTAGACACTAAAAGCAATTAGTGGGATGACATGAAATATGATAAAATAATGTAGATTTAATTGAAGAAAGTTGCAATATAAAACCAAGCTGCCAGGCTTTAAAATTATAATTAATTCTAAGAGGAAGAGAAGGCTCCTCAAACCCCTCTCGCTGCGTTCTCAGTGGAGTGTTTGCACAACCGCCATCTCATTTAACTCTCTCCTCCTCCAAGGTATTCTCTCATACGTCTTCGGATCCGCAATAAATGCTCTTCTCTGGATGATGACTTTGTGACTCAGTGACCCCAGAGGAGCTCTTGGCCCTGGGAACGTTTTTAGCACTCTCTATTTGAACAACGCCACCTCATAAATCCTGCCAGAAGACATGAGATGTGGCAGCAGACACAATCAGGCTGTTAACTAGCATCCCAGGTCTATCTGAGGTCAGGAACAATGGCTTTGTTGGAAATGATGAAAAAACAGACTGTCAGCCAGGGAGCTAGTGATATCAAGTTTCCAGTCAGTGCAGGCATGAGCCCACCTGCCTATGAGATAGTTGACACTCCGTAGATTCACTGAAAAGTGAAGGAAGTCTGGAGGGAGAAAGTAAGGATTCAAACAGAGTCTGAAAATTCTCCCCACAGTACCCCAATCTCTCCCAGCCCAGCCTCCCTGGGGCCTGAAAACTCGCCATTACAAATCCTCACTGTGTTTGATTTCTCCAGGGATCTTTTTAAAAAAGTAAAGGCTCTGAGAAGGCACCTCCTATCCCAGGGTGAATTAATTGATCAGATACATTTCCTCACTGGCAGTGGAGATAGAGGCAAGTGGGAGTTTTAGGTGGTAGGATCTTGATTAAGCCTTTGCTTGCCCTTCTCATTATAGCCTACCAGCATGTGCTAAGCTGTGTGACCAATAATGTTGCGATGGGCTCTACTAGGCTTCTGGGAAAGTCACTCACTGCAGGCTTTGTTCTCTCTGGGCAGAGAAAGCAGAAACCTAATTCACAGGCCCCCTCCTCATAATCACTATTCGCAAAAAGCTCTGCATAGTGAAGAATGTCATGTCAAATATTCCGGACAGTGAAAGACAAAGAACTTATATGATAAGGAAACGAAGGAGCTGGAGCATGTACAAAGATGCCCACTTTGGGTAATAAAGGGATCTTAAGGTTGTATGCCATTCTGCTTGAAAGTATTATGGGCACACCAATTTTCATTTCAGAAAATTATCCTCGTTTCTCACTGATCTTTAATGTGCAGTGGCTAATGGTTTTTAACTTTTGCTGCTCTTGCCCTTGAGCTTGTCAATGGAATAATGATCCACCATGAATCACATCCATGTTCTGCTGCCTGAAGAATTCTTTTGCAAAGTAAATTCTGATGATCTAATTGATCTATTCTATAGGTTTTGCTTTAATACATTGAAATATTTTACTCAGTAAGGAAAAGAGAAGAATGGATACATTGGTGTCTTTTTCTTTTTGCATATAAACTTTCTTTCTCCTGGGAGCACACACAGCTAGGATATCTTTAGGGTAAGCAACAAATAAGCCTGAGCTTGTTTTTTTAAATGTCTGTAAAATCGGTAGTGATGTCCTCTCTTTCAAAGCTGATACTGGAAATGTGTGTTCTCTCAATGAGTGACGGTATGTACTGTGTCAATCTGCCCAAGCAAAACTACATTTCCCAGAATTTCCTTCCTTGTTCGTTTCTGGGTCAGGATTGGGCCTAAGAGAAATGAACATTGGGTTTGGAAGGCAGAAGTGGAGCGGTAACCAGCTTAGGGGCAGGCGGGCGCTGTTCAGCTCCTGCACGCTGTTACTTCTCTGCGGGCTCACCTTACGGGTATGGGGCAGCAGCCAGCCCTGAGGGACCTCCAGCTCCTGCTGGATCTTCTTCTTCAGCTTCTCGGAATCCTGGTCCAGGTGCCTATACAGCTCTATGGCAAGTGCACCAGAAGTTCACTTGAGAAGCTGAAGTTGGATGCTTAGCGGTCATGACAGATCAATGCAGGTTCCATCTGGTGCCCCTGCATTCCAGCTGGTCCTCGTTTGTCCTGGTTTCTCCCAGCTCATGTTTGCTTTTCATTCCTGACAGAAGGTCCTGTAGGCTTCAGTCACTGATGCAATTGCTTCACGTGGACTGTTTAATCAGCTCCCTCAATTGCATAAGGTCGAATTCCTATATCCCATGCTCTATATCACTCATATTGGCTCAGATTCTCTGACCAACCCTCAACTGGTAAAATCAGTCTTGCTAAGGGGTTATCAATGTTACCAATTTCTTCAAAGAATTGACTATTGTCCTTGTTAATTTTCTCTATTAACTATTTTCTATTCCTTTCATTTCTGCTCTCACCTTTATTTCTTTTCTGCTTCCTATGTATTTTGAGTTTAATTCACCCACATTTTTCTAGTTTTATGACATGGAAGCTTATGTTCAAAAAGAAGAAAGATTTCAAATCAATGATCTGAGATTTAAAGCTACAAATTTCTCTTAAGTCAATGCTTTCATGGTATCTGAATTTTTATATGCTATGTTTTTATGATCATTTTTCACTACAAATGCTTTCTCATTGCTTATGATTTCTTCTTTGACTTACACATCATTTAGATGTGGGTTGTTTAATTTCCAAACATCTGGAGACTTTCTAGTTTTCTTATTGTTATTAATTTCAAATTTAATTTTGTTGTCATTCAAAAGTATACTTTTAAAGATTTCAATATCTTGAAATTTATTGAGACGTACTTTATGGCCTGGTGTGTGGTCTGTCTTAGTGAATATTCCATGTGCTCTTGAGAAGTGAATGTGCATTCTACCATCGTTCAGTAAATGCCGATCGGGTCAAGTTTGTTGACAGCGTTAGATCTTCCATATGCTCATTGATTTTTTTTGGCCTACCTTTTCTATTAATTACCGAAAGAGCAGTGTTAAAATATCCAACAATATCTATCTCTCCCTTTAATACTGTTATTTTTTTCTTTGTGGGTTTTGAATTTCCATATATATTTTGTATTGGTTTTGAAGATCGTATGCATTTTGTGTTGTTATGTATCCTGAGGAATTGACCCTTCTGTCACTATAAAATGCTCCTCTTTACCTCTGCTTCTAGTTTTTGACTTGAAATTTATTTCGACTGGTATTAATATCGCCACAGCAGCTTTCTTACGTTCACACTTGGCATGATATCTCTTTTCCCATCCTTTTTCTTTCAGCTTATCTGGGTCTTTATACTTAAAGTACATCTTTTTTAGACATCTTTTTTTTTCCCCCTAACATAAGAAGGAAAAAACATGTAAATTACTAGATGCCTTGTGATGAAAGGAGTTTCTAAATGGCATTATGTCTGGGTAACTATAAACCAAATATTAGCTTTCACAACTTTAGGCAAGTGATTGATTAAAAATATAATTTCCCCATAATTTGTCAGTTGCTCAGCTCACCCAGATCCTTTTGACAGCTGTTCTTAAACAAGAGAAATATGAGACTGTCAGAGACAGTTCAGATTGCTGGTGTCACATCTTGCAATAATAACATCATTTGAATGAAATGAGATTATGACTGTTTGCTGCTAGGTCTGAACAAACACCATCATCTTACAGCAGCTCCAAGGATCTGCCAACAGCACTTGGATGATGCTCACTGAAGCACGTATCACGAGAACTGAGATGGGAAGACAAAGAATGAAGAACAAAGCAATTATTCCACTCTAAACAATAGATGCCTTGGAATTAAACAATCTTTAGCAGTTAAATGACCTATGTACCCACTCTCTTTTCTTATCCATCACCAACATGTACATTCTAACCTTTCAAATTGCCAGACTGAATTAAACTTCTTCTCTACACAGAGAGAAAAATATGAAAATCAAAGTAATGCCATTACTATGATGATGCTTATACTTTGTGTTTATTATTATTTGCATTTCTTCTACTTTTTTACCTAAGATTTACATTTATTTTTCACAGTGAGTACTGGGGTCAATTTGAAGTCTAGAAATGTTTTTTCAAAGACTTATTTCTGATATATACCATCTTTGAATATTTTTGCTGAAGTCCTATAGATGGTATTTACAAGCAGCCAGCAGGTATGCCCTAGAGAGACAAAAGGCACTTCTGCAGTATTCCTGCTGGAAACGCAGAACCCGACTCTAATCTTGAGGGGACACCAGGCAGACCATACTGAGGAGCATTCTACAAAATAATGGACCTGTGTTCCTCAAAAATGTTCTCATCAAGCAGGACATAAAGCTGAGGGATGGTTGTAGATTAAAGGTAATTAGGAGACATGAAAAGTGGATGTAATGTGTAAGCTTGGACTGGATTCTGAGCCAAAGGGAAGAGTAGCTCAAAGGACATTATGAGACAATTGATGAAATCTGAATATGGACTATGGTTAGATTATAATATTGTATCACTGTTAAATTTCCTGACTTTGATCATTGGATTGTGGCTAAATAAGAGAACACCTTTGTTCTTGGGAAATGCACATGAAAATATTGAGAGGCAAATGGACATGATGTTTCCAATTTACTCCCAAGTGGTTCAGAAAAACGTTCTTTCCTCTCTTTAGCCCTCTCCCTCCCTCCAACTCCAATAGATAGTTGGTGAATCCGGGCGAAGTACGGGCGAGTTCCTTGAACTAGTCTGATAACTTTTCTCTAAATTTGAAATTATACCAAAATAAAAAGTTCTCAAGACAAACAAACAGCTCACAGGTTAACTTCTTCATTAACCCACATATCTATTTGAGGTTAGGAAATCATCAATTTTCTACAGCAGAAAGGATAATAGCACAGACATTTGAGCCAAAAGATTGATTTGATTCAGACGACCTTCGTGACCTTGGATAGGTTACTTAACTTCTCTGACCTCCAGTTTTCCCCTTTATCAAAGAGGAGGAACAACTCCCACAAGAGTTATTATAAGGATTAAGTGAAAATGTGTATTCCTTTGGTGTTGGACACATAGTAAACCCTAATAAATGGTAGCTCCTGTTGTTGAAACTGACTAAGGGGTGTCCAATAGCATCACATAGACCAGCGCTATCCAACAGAAATAGAACGCGACCGAAAATGTAAAGTTTCAAATAAATTGTAAAAAGTAAAAAGAAGCAAGTGAAATTAATTTCAATAATATATTTTTATTTAATCCAATATATCAAAAATGTCATCATTTCAAGATGCAATCATTATAAAAATTATTGAGACATTTTACATTCTTTCTTTTTCTTCCTGAATACTCGAAACCCAGTGTGTCTTATACACATCCAGCACCTCTCAGTTCGTTCTAGTTACATTTCAAATGTTTAAGAGCCACATGGAGTGAAAAGCTACCATACTGGACAGCACGGGTGTAGACATTAAAAATCGGACACGTGGGCAGGTGAAATGGGTACAGATTTCCTGTTATGATATGAATAAGTCATGGGGCTGTGATGTAAGCATGGTGACTATTGTTAATAAGACAGTATTGCATATTTGAAAGTAGCTAGGACACTGGGTCTTGAAAGTTTTCATCACAGGAAAAACATTTGTAGCTAATGTATGGTGACAGATGTTGACTGGGCTTCCTGGGGTGATCATTTTGCAATATATACAAATATCGAATCATTATGTTATACACTTGAAACTAATACAATGTGATGTCAATTATACCTCATTAAAAAATGACACTTTTTCAAATTTCATACTTGTCATTTTATTCCCCTGTGAAGTATTATCATAGGATTATGAACTATCATACAAATACTCTTTATTCAGCATTGGTTTATCACTCTCCTTAATACTTAATGACTACTATGTTCTCAAAAGCAATTCAGGTGGAGTCCTATTTCAGCTACATCCAACACTTCATTTAATCCACATTCCTCTTTGGGAAGGTGGTCAGAGACTTGCGGTGAATAGAAGGGCTTTTTATGTGACCCCGTATGATAAGGAAGCTTAAAAGTTACCATGAGTCAGTTGCCCAGGATACTCTGGCTTTGTTGCCCAATCCAAAAGGTGACTAGTATTTTGGAATGTGGTCAGAGAAGGAAAATGCACATTGGGCACAGTGCTAGGTGCCTTATTACTGGAAACTGACCCTCTCAGAGCCCCTAGCTGTTTCCTAGAGGTCCCCAGGGAGCTGCTGTCTCATGCATGTTCAGGAATCTGGGTTCAGCCAGTGGTGTCCTGGAGCTGGCTTGTACTGACTCCCAGAGCTCATTGTGCACAGCTCTCTTTCCAACTATGTGTTCAGTGTCATCTTGTTGGTTGATTGAAATTGGCCATGATGGGAGTATTTACACCACTGAAATTAGCAAACACTACAAAGCAGGTTTTTTTTTTTTTTTTTAAGCCCTGGTTTATCATCATACCAGTTGTTCCAGCCTCTTTTTTGCTGCACACAAGCCACTTTCTGCTGCCCATGAGTTGTCTAGGGGCTTGGTTCTGTAGGTCTCAGCTGCCTTCACTGAGGGCAGCCACTGCTGGCACCACACAGGCTTAGTGGAGGAGAGGGGACTTGCTCTTCCCTCATCTACTCTACTCTTCCATTTGCCTGCTGCAAAAGAACCTCAGTTGTAACTTTAGCCAATAATCTGGTGGTATGAACACCAGAGGTGTTTTTCCTCGCTTCCCAAATAAAGGTCCCCAAATGGCCCACAATCTAAGTTCAAAAAACAGCCAAACAACTCAAATGTCCATCTACTGATGAATGGGTGGGTAAAATGTAGTTTATCCATACAGTGGACTACTATTCAGCCATGAAAAGCAATGAAGTACCAATACCTGCTACAACATGGATGAACCTTGAAAACATTGTGCTAAGTGACAGAAGCCAGACACAAAAGACTTCATGTTGTATAATTCCATTTATGTGAAGTCTCCAGAATAGGCAGATCCACAGAAACAAAAAGCAGATTTGTGTTTGCCAAGGGCTAGAGAGAGAGGGGCTGGGAAGTGATTGCTAATGGGTACCAGGCTTCTTTCTGGGGTGATGGAAATGTTCTGGAACTACATATTGGTGATAGTTGCACAACCTTGTAAATGTACTAAACCACATCAAATTGTATACTTAAAAGTCTGAATTTTATGGAATGTGAATTTTACCTTAGTAAAAAACAATGAACAAAAAACAAAACCAACAGCAAAATTAGCCAGCTATGAGTGGTTTGTCTCCCTGCAGGGCTGGCTCAGAGGTGGCATCTCAGCAGAGGGTCTCCCTGCTCCTCACTTCTTTGTGAGAGGAGAAGGGGCCTCTCTCTTGGCCTCTCTCTGCTCCTCCAAGTCGAAGCACCCTAAGAGAATCACTGGGTGAGCCTGTGACTGCCTATGAGAAGGGGAAACTAATGCCCATTTCCCAGCCAGCCTCAGGGCTGCTGACCTCCTCCTGCACCACTGGAGGAGTGAGTGGGTGAGGGAGCACCCTAGGGAGAGAGATGTGATGGACGCCTGGGGGAGGGCCAAGGGCTGCCCCCTTCAAGTCCTGGTTCCTGAGGGATGGACGTGATTCGCACTACTGATTTCCATGAGCCCAAACCCCCAACACCGGAAGAAAGGGAGTGTGAGGCCACCAGCTACAGGTCAAGTCACATAAGGGACCACCAGAGCCTGGGAGAGCTGCCAGGAAACAGTCCTTCTGGGGGGCCTAGAAAATAAGTGAAATCAGCAGAGATGACTAACAGAAGGAGAGAGCAACCCCTCCAGGGCAGTCACTTAGGGAGATGTCTTTTCCCCAGCCCCCTAACCCCTCATCACGCGCCCTCACCCCAGCGCTAGGGCAGTTGTGTACAAGTTAGAAACCCACGGTTCCTCCCTCCTCCCAGAGCTGCCTGGAATTGTGGCTCCTGTAGCTTAAGTAGTTTTCACTGAAGTGGGAGAACGACCTTCAGAAACGGGTGGGGCAAAGTTTCTTCCCCAGATGAGGCTGTTTTAACGAAGGTGGCTGACAATTAGGAGGTCATCATAAAGCAGGGAAGGAGGGCCAAAGAGGCGCAGGGGGTTAGTTACCGGGGAAGGCTGTTTCCCGCTCTCCCTCACAACTAGGCTCCTCCGTAAAACCAGGCAAGAGACGTCACTGGAGGCTGGGGACTGGAGGGGAACTACAGCACAGAGAATAACTGATCGCCAGCCCGCCTCTCCTGGGCCCTGCCCAGCCCCTGACCACCTGGAAGCTCCCAGATGTCCCCTGGATGGATGGAGATGAAGAGTTGCTTTTTACTCCACTCTTTCAGCTGCGTCTAGGGCTTCTTTCTTGTCTCCATTTCCTGGACTGACCTCTTGTTAAAATGACTAACAGTGGGAACCGCCACCCCACCTGCGGGATGTGGATCGATCCTCCGGCCTGCACAAGAGACCCATGCAATATTCCATACCACGCACGCTCTAAGTTACACAGCCTCAAATGACACCACAGCTGGGACACTTCTTAATCCAGATGAGGTGAGACTGGGCCAAGTTCACTCCAATTTCTTGTCAGGCTCTTCTCACTAAAGTTTGGAAAATCTTGGTGTTCATTCTCTCCCAGGGTCTCCTTGTTTCAGTAGGTATTGTCGTGCCCATTTTACAGATAAGAAGACCGGAGGCTCTGAGAAGTTAAGGGACTTGGTCAAGGCCCCACCTTAGTAACTGCCAGAAATTTCTGCCATTCCTACCAATTCAGAATGTCTAAAATAAAAACCATTCAACCTACCCCTCCAACCAGACAGGAGCAGCTGGACTGTGCCCTCGGCCTGTCTCAGCGAGCCACTCGTCCTGCAGTCTCGTCAAAATGAGCGTTTACTCTCCTCTCCATATCACAGAGGAAAGCTTCAAATAAATTTCCAACCATTGTCTTCATTCCCAGTGGTGTACAGAAATTATATTTGATAGCATTAACCTACTTTATAATGACTTTTCCGAAGCAGGGAACATATCCATGCAGACTAATTCCATTCTAATAGATTTTTAGAAAACACCACTAAATAAAAGAACGTACTTCAAAAATGGTTAGTCAATACAGGGAAGACAAAGAATAAATGGTCCCTCAGATGAAGGGGGGTAAGGATGGGGAAATGGAGAAGAAATAAAGATGGGGAATGTTGTGCATAATACTAATTTTACATTTTGACAGGATCATCGATGCAACAGTGTCATAAAACATCCCCCAAAACAAAGCAGCCATGTCGACACTGCTGTGTTGCAATGTCCTGCTTTGGGTCAGAGACTGATCAGAAAGTGGAGGGGGAGATGGGTCAAGAGGACTGGCTCAAGACACAAAGGGTGAATGAGGTGGGCACTGGGGGGCTGGCTCTGATGGAATATTAGTTTATCCCTCAGCCTGGGGCTGCTGACCGGGCACTTGGCTAGTGGGATGGGAGCACATACCCATCTGATCTGTGTCCTTCGTAGCACTGAGAATGGGCACGTAGCAGGTACACAGTGAATGCTTATCACTTGATTGCATTTCAAGCAAAGTAAAAGGGCACTCATTTCCCTTACCAACTGTAACTAATGTTTCTGCCCTCTTCTTCATGGTATAAGCTATAATCAATAAGAGTATTAATCGCAAGTGATAAACACAGAGAGTAAATAAACAAGAACATGATGAGTTGAGGATACATTCAATTTAACTTTCTTTCTTTAATTACATGTGCCTATGGGATGTTATTCATTTTCTAGAGGGAGAAAGGAGGAAAACAGAGAGAATATGAATGAGAAATAAAGCGAATTGCTAGGAGTGGGCTGTCTTGCAATTCCCCAGCACATTTTTCAGCAAGGAGGAGCTGGGTGGGAGCACTGAGGAGCATGAGGAGCCGGGGTGTAAGTGCGGAGGCAGTCTCTTCTCTTGGGAAGGGCTCAAACCGTCTCACCAGCTCCAAGGGGGATCAAGCCAGCAGCCCTGTGGGTGGGATGATGTTAGGCCCCAATTCCATCCACCCGGGGCTGATGTCCACCGCTTCTGTTAAATGAGGGATAGTTCAATGATAATACCTACTTCAGTAGGTTGTGCTGAAGAAGAAAATTAACTGCATCTAGTGATGCTTGGTCTCTAGTACCTGTTTGATAAATGAGTTGTTTTTATTAGGCTAAAGACCAGAAATGGGAAAAACATGAATCCCAACTTACATTAGTTTAATTTCCTTTGTATATAAATAGAGGTTGGACTAACTAAAAATGGAAACCTGCTTATAATGATTTTCCTTTAAAATCATTTTTATAAGGAAAATGTCACAGGGCTATTGCCTATGACATTGTTCCTGGGGCAGCTTTGGGTTTCCATAACTATTCATTCAGTGTGTCGGTGTCTCTCTCCCACGGGCATGGAAGGGCGGTACTGAACTTGGCAGTCAGATCTCTCCTGGGAGCTCTTTGTTTGGGTTTTTGTACCTTAAAAAGCATCAGATTTCCTTCCTCCTTCCCCACAAGAGGCTATTCCATTTATTGCTTATCTAATGTGTCCCAGGCAAGCTCCCTATCCAGAGCACTGGGTGTGCTTCCCATCACAGCTTTGCAAGGAAGGCATTATTAACGCCACTTTGCAGACGGGATGCCCCAGTCTCCATGTGGTTCTGTGACCAGCTCAAGATCACACAGCTAGTGGGTGATGACCCTGGGGTCCCAACTCCCCACCAACACCCAAGCCTGTGCTCCCTCAAATGTCCTCTGTGCATAGGCCAGGCTTTATATATCTTTGGGCTTCGAAAAACTGTAAAAACTTTAATGGTTAAATCGATTTTGGGATGAAAGACTTGGAAAATTAAAAATCTCATACTTTCCTATTCCCTAATAGGAAATACGCCAAACATGAACTATCCCTTCATGATCTGAGGTTATCATTACGAATGTCACCATCATCTTTCACCATAGAGTGGTGACGGGGTCCTCTTCTTCTACACAATGCCCCAATTGCTATGGCTTTTGATATTTTTGCCTTTATTTTTACTTTATCATTTTTTTTGCTATATTATCATAAAGTAAATTACAGACAAATGCTGTATTACCCCTAAAAATTTCAGTACATACCTCTAAAAATAAGGACATTTTCCTATCTAACCATTCCACCACGAACACACCTAACAAAATGAGTGTCTGTATTCAAGTTTTCTCAGTTATGCCAGAAATGTCTTTTAGAGCTGGTCATATTCTCTTTTGAAATTTTTGCCCATGGGAGAAAATAGCTGATCATGTCTGCAAACTGGCATTTGGGGGCATGCCTCCATGCAGGGGGTCAGAAGAAGCTTGAGTGACACCAATGAAAATTCATCGCCAAAACACAATAAAACCAAACCTCAGGCCATATATGAGATGCACCTACAACCAGGCAGTGGCTTTTGAGGTCACACGTACAAGTTAAATCTAATATTTAAGACTCAGCGGCAGGTTTCCCTCTGGGCTTGTTGCTTATTGCAGCTGGTACTGATGACCTGTCTAATTCCTCCCACTGCTGGAGGCACAACTTATCTTCTCCCAGGGTAGATGTTCAAGGTCGCAGGTAGGCATCAACCAGGAAAGTGGACAGCCCCCTCGCAGCTCTGACCATCCACAGGGAGAAGTTCAAGGGCTTCCAATTTTGAGCGTCAGTACCCCAGGTAGGAGGTGCAGAGGCTGCAGAATCTGTTCCCCTCGTAGAATGACCAACCACCCGGTTTTCCTGAGGTTGAGGGGATATGGGACTTTCAGTTTTAAAATCAGGACAAGTTGGTCACTCTGCTCCCCAAGGGTCCTCCGTTGGTCCCTCATGCCAAAGCTCTTCCGTCTTACTTGGGCTGACATGTCCATCAACCAGCAGTATTTACTGAGCCCTCTTACGCAGAGGGACTTTAGCAGAGTTCTGGGGGCTACACAAAGAAGAGGATGGGAACTGACATTATTGACAACCTGCTGTGTGATCAGTGCTTCACAGAGCCAACAGATTCACCTCTAGGTCTTACTCCCATGGGGGAGGCATAGAAGGTTCTCTCCTGTTCTCCAGTCAGTATGTGAGAATCACCTGAGCAGCCTTTAAAACATAGCAACTCCAACATCTCACTCCCCAAGAGTTTTGGACTCACTTAGTCTGGGGTGAGGTCCTAAGCACTCTTATTTTTTTAAAAAGTGTTTGCAGGTGATCCTGGATACTCTTTTCCCTTGATCCCAGACTAGACCTATAAGATTCTCATTGCAAAACTCTAGGCAGCCAATCCAGTTGCCACATACGAGAAAACTGATCTGCTTAACTGACATGCAAGGTGGCTCCCTTGGTATAGAGCAAGGGTGATAGTGGTGAGGGACAGGCTCAGCGATTGGCCCTGGGCAGTCTGGGTGTAGATGCCAGCTCTGTGCAGGCTGCCCAAACTCCTTCCCTCACTGGAGAAAAGGGGAGCTGCTGCTCCAGCTGGCTCCTTACCTAGGCAACCCCAGATGAGCTCCTGTGGTCATTTTCAGACAAACCAGCTTGTCGACCCACATGGTCTTATATGAAGAAGTGAACTCCACGGAGGGTGCCCACCACATAATACTGACCCCATGTCTTAAGTAAAGTTGGTAAAATATGACAAATTCTCATGAAAACATAATCAATAAGGTTAGGTAGTTTTTACCAAGTACCAAAGGAAGAGTTTCGTCCATAAGTAATGTAAGAGTGAAGAAGCATAACTGAGTCCTTAGGGATGGAGTGGGCCTGGAAGTCTTCCTGGAGGAGGTGGCATGGAGAGGAGAGGGCAGGTCTTGCTCAGAAGAGAATGGGCTTCCCCATCATCATAGTCATTCGTTTGTAGGAAAAAATGGAGTATCACTTCATTTTCAGTCTCTTGCATTTTAAAGTCACCGACATTACTGTGAATATAGCTTAGAGGTTAAGAGCACAAACTCCTGAGATGAGCTATCTGGCTCCAAGTCTGGCTTCCTGGTTACGTACCCACGGGCAAACTAGAGTCCTTGTCTGTAAAATTGGAACAACAACCAGATCTGCCTAATACGATTGTGGTGGTGGTGATCAGATAATGCACATAGGGTGTCCAGTTCAGAACCTGGGACACAAACTCCCAATAACACGGTGACGATTGCCACTACCGTTATTAATCAAAGGCTTGATCAGTTGCTTTAATTACCTGGGTCGCATATCATCTCTCAAAATACTAAGGAAAGGAATACTACCCAGCCATAAAGAAAGACAAAATCGTGCCATTTGAGACAACATGGATGGACCTTAATGGTATTATGTTAAGTGAGATAAGCTGGACTGAGAAAGACAAAAACCGTATGATTTCACTCCTATGTGGAAGAGAAACAAGCACATAGACAAACAGAACAGATTAGCGGTTACCAGAGGGGAAGGGGTTTGGGGATGGGTATAAGGGGTAGAGAGGCACATATATATGGAGACTGACAAATGATAGTGTACAACTGAAATTTCACAATGTTATAAACTATTATGACCTCACTAAAGTTAAAAAAATATTAAGGAAAGTTCCTCATGAAATCATTACTCAGAGAAGATGGCTGTCCATTACTGGGGTGGGGGCGCAGCTGACATTGACTTTCAGAGCTCACTTGGCTTGAAAATCAGCAGCTTAACTCCGGATCTATCTGTGTCTAACAGATCGGAGACATCTTAGACTGCTAGGGCTGTCGTAACAAAATATCACAGATTGGGTGACTTCAACCACAGAAATTTATTTTCTCATAGTTTTGGAGGCTAGCAGTCCAAGATCAAGGTGTTGGCAGGTTCGATTTCTCCTGAGGGCCCTCTCCTTGGCTTGTAGGTGGCCGTCTTCTTTCTGTGTCCTCACACGGTCTTTCCTCTGTGTGCGTGCACGTCCATGTCCTAAGCTCTTCTTCTTATAAAGACACCAGTCAGGTTGGACAAGGCCACCCCAACAGGCTCATTTCAACTCAACTATCGCTTTACAGATGCTATCTTCAAATACAGTCACGTTCTGAGGTGCTGGGAGTTAGGCTTCAACATATGAATTTGGGGCAGACATAATCAGCCCATGACAGCTGAGTTCTGTTCTCTGCTCTCCTTCTGTTAACACAGAGCAGAGGGAGATGCCAGTGGCTCTCGCTGTCTGCATAGGGTGAAAACCTGGAGGCCTTCAAGCGCACGTAACACAGGGCTCCATACGCCAGCTCGGCCTGGTGAGTCTGCCTGAAGCATTCACAGGAGGCCCAACCACCAAGCGTTTTCAGCATAAACAAAACAATCACTTCCAAAGTGCTTCTGAGAAGCGAAGATGAGTTTTTAAATATGAATCATTTATTGAACACAGCCACTAATGTGTGCAGCCAATATTTCTCACTAATGGATGGGCTGAAAAATGAATTTACAGCCAGCCTCATGTAATGAAATATGTGCACTCTCTATAATTACCAACGATTTAGAGCAGATCATTCTCTTGCTTCGTAAATGTTGTTTTCACATCTTCTATCTTAAACTAAATAAAATGAGATCCTGTTGATGATATTTAACCAAAAGGAAAGCAAAATAAGCTTTTTTTTTTTAAGGTTTTAGGTGCACTTGTGTGTTTTAACATGTTCTCAACTTTTATATGCTGACAATCTAGGAAATTTTATAACAAATTATTGGCTTGTGGTGCTCAAATGAGGAAGGGAGAGAAATTCCTGATCAAATTGTTGTTACCAAGGATTGGTCTAGCAGGCTGTTTCATGGTTTCTTAGGTAAGTATTTCATCTTCAAAATGTTTAATTTACATGGCTTTTCTCTTTGAGGCAGCACTCCAAATCAAGTTAAATTCATTTAAAATGTTTTTCTGCCCTAATAGCCTTGAGTGTCCACTTTAGCTTCACCAACACACACACACACACGCATACACACACAGCTCCTCTTAAGAGTAGTTAAGAACCTACAAACCCTAGAAGGTTAGGGTTGATTCCAGAGTGATTTTGGAGATTCTCCTCTGTTGTTTTGCAGGATTGAAAAGCCGACCCAAACAAAGACCAAGGCTTCAGGGATCTTGTTTTACTTATGAAAAGTATTCACCATGGATTTATTCTTGTGTCCAATTTTTCTTTCTGGGACCATCTCTGACTTGAATTTTAAGTGTCCCATTAACCAGAATCCAAGTCTGTAATTTTAGCCAGCCTTAAGGATTGGTGTCAGCAAAAAAAGCTTTGTGATATAGGTTTAATTTACATAGCTTTAATGATTATAAATTATAGATTAGACCTTAAAGCATCAATCCCTGCTTGATGGGATGGCCATAATGAAGTGCTGCATTCATAAGAACAGTGATATTCTCTTTCTTCCATTTATATTATGTACATCATTTTATGCTGTAACATCACTGAATACACACACACACACTAAAATATGGTTGGGATATGTAATTAGGAACTCCCTATTTTATTTGGCAAACATAATTCCAGTCTACCTTGTGCCAGAGGGGCAGGGATGGTGGTGTGAGCAGCAGTGGGGGTGCTTGGCCCTTGGGCTGAGCCATGCCAGGCAGATGCTTTGGTATTGCATCATTGCTGGTGACCTTCGAGGAGCTCCAGCCTCCACGGATTTGCTGACTCTTAATGGGTCTGCAATTGCTCTCTCAAGTTGCCTGGAAAACAATGCAGTCTATTAATCAAGGTCACTTGTCGGGGGAGAGACTGCGTAGGGATGGGTAGGGGAAAGGTGGGATTTCCCAAGGGCGGTTCAGAGGTAACAGGACAGCATGGTGGTCCCAAACCCAGGCCCTGGAGTCAGACAGAGTTGTGGCTCCATCACTTACCACCTTGGAGGGATTAACTCCTCCAAAGCCACACAGATAGTAAGTCTCTACTGCACAGGGTAGTGAAGATTAAAAATGACACCAACTATTAGTGTCTGGCACATTCCACAGTGTTGGCCATTGCCATCATTAATACTGTGATGCTTGCATGGGTGTGGCTCTGTGGAAGCTTAGCCACAGTTTGATATTAGCAATATCTATAGACAAGTTAGTGAAATCTGCTGGCTTGTGATCAACTTGACCCTCTCTTGTCAAATTTCCACTTCACTTTGTGCTGTGTAGACACACTTAAGCACAAAGAATCGGAGAAGCTGCAATTTATTAAACGTCTGCAAGTCATTCCAAGCCTTTCAGAAAATTTGTGATAGCCAAGGTTCACAAATTAAGTACCCTGCTGTGAGGCCCATAGTTTGAAGAGTTTCACTTCCTGGCAAAGTAGATCATGGGTGGTTAATCTGAACAGTGGTTAATCTGATCAGCGCGGGGTAAACATCTTTGCCCAGGCAGGGTGTGCTGGTTGCTACCTGGAGGCTGGACTGGAATCTTGGTCCTTTACAGTTGGATCAGCTCTAGATTTTGGTGCTGCACTCTCTCCTGGTCTCCCCGTGAGAGAAAGCTGTTTTTCTTCCACAGCATGGGGTGAATAAAACAGAGAAACAAATTCCTCCTCTGCTGCACAGATGTCAGGGTGAATCACGAGAGGGGAATGTAGAGAGCTGGGGACATTTGAGCTGCAGGGTCCCCCAGCTGGCAGCTCAGCACTTCCCCTAGCTCGGTCCTCGTGGAGCTGCTCCAGTGTCTCAGTGGGGCCCTGGAGAGCATCATTCATCAAGGCGAAGGCTGCAGACTTGCTTGTCCCTGCTCGGTGCCGACTCCCTGCAGCCACTTCCACTGTCTCTCAACAGCCACTGCGAAGAGCAGCTGCTGATGGCACTTCTCTCTGTTATTGTCTCTCAGGGTTCAGACCACCAGACAACCAGACAACTCATAGAGCCACCTCTGCGGTTGGAGGGGCTGCAGCTCACAGCTCATGGTGTGGTTCCTGCTGAGGGTTGAGGGGCAGCTCTGGTGCCCCACAGCTCCTTCAAGAGCACAGCTTCCTAGGCAGCTTTACAGTGTCACCAACCCATCCATGCCTGCCATTCCTTCTTGATCTGCCCTGAAGCCTCATTGACTTGGTTAGGACACCCCTCCTCTTCCCTTTTCCCTTGGGAACTCCTAAGGGGATTTTATTTCGAGCCCTCATGTACCTTGGCAGGTCATGTGAGAGCAGAGCATTTGGGGGAATCGAGGAAAGGTCAACTTTTTATCATTTTTCTTGGCAGTATACTTGTGTGTGCTGGAGATCACACCAGGACAAAGGGTGAGAAGTGGGATGGCCAGAGCAAGAGTGGAGGGGTGGGAGGCACCCTACGAGGATGCTTTAGGGGACAGGGAATAGAGTACCTGAAAGGAGACCAAACGCATTTGAAGCAGTAAAGGCTATTTTTTCCCCATAGAATAAAACGTCCAAAAGGAGTTGATTATTGGGATTGGTTCCACAACTCAGTGGTGTCTGGACACTGTATGGGTGCCTCTGCTATTTTCTGAGTCCAAAAGTCCAAAAGGAAGCATGAGGCTTCATCTTGTATCTCTCAGGGAGGAAAACCTTTCCAAGAAGACCTTCGGTGTATCTCCCCTGATGTCTTTGGACCAAACTAGGTCTCATGGCTGCCAATGGATCAAGAGGAGCTGGAAAGAGAGCGTCTGGCATTTTCAGCCTCTATTTGTCATTGATCCAGACTCCACCAGCAGGGAAATATAGGTGGGGGATGGCTGTTGGAGAGGTAACAGACAGCACCAGTGCCGGACACTATCACATATGAGGATCTGAGGGCTAGCATCATATTTTGCCCTCCCAAAATAAGCTCTAAAAAAATTTTTGCAAATGCATATATTTTCTTCTCCTTATCCCCTCACCAGGAACAATACGTGTTAAATCATGCAGCACAGCCCCTCATGCGTAGGTATGAAAATTCTGTCAGATGTGGGTTGTATATGCATACCAGAGTTTGTTTCATTTTTAAAGAAGCAACAAGATAACAGTATAAATAACTGGTGCCAGAATATAAATGCTTTTGTCCCTTTATTGAATCAAAGGATTAGGACCTGAAATCTGCTATTAATTTAAATGCTTTAGCAAATTAATAATCACAGTGGTCAGAAACCTCAACATCTCTTCCTGACACCTTTCATCATTAGGCAAGAAGCCCAGCTTTGGATGGAGATTTGTTGCTATTATATGCGCCAGAAAATGTTTGAAAGAAAATGTAGAAAAACGTAAAATATAGAAAATATTTCCAAGATTTTATAGACCTTACCACCAAGCTAAAACTACCTCAGCCTACCCACAGAAGGCAAAAGGAACCTGTAGCATGTCTGCTTTGCAGATAAGCTCACTGATCCCCAGGGCGGGTAAGCCCTCAGCCTCAGAGCTGGCAAGCTGGTCTGTCTGGCTCCAAATAGTGTATTCTTATCACATCACCCAACAAAAATCCAACACTCTAAAGATTAATACAAATTTTCTTTAAATTCTTCCTTTCAAGTATATAGTGAGTGTTCTATTTTATGCAAATTATATTTTAAAATTAGACCCAGTAACACCTGCCATTCATGAATTTCTTTTTTTTTTTTTGCATGTGAGATGTAGTTTGATATTTATGAAGTATGCAAATTACAAAGGTGTTTCAGTGCATGGAGACTGCATCTCAGTCTCCAGAATGGCGTACTGGACCATTCAGCCAGGCTCAAGCAACCCCAGCCACCTTGGAACAAATAAGTACTCAGGTTGCGCGTCCGACAAATGGCCATGAGCCTTATGCACCAGAAAGAGGATGGACTCAAAGGATGCTAACTCATCTGAAAGGTGCCAATTTTCGCTCGGCAAACCAGACCTAAATGTGCTGTGTAATAACGCCTCTCCTCTCATGGCCAAAGTCACAATTTGATAGCTCTTCTATTACTTAAAAATTTCTAACACTCAAAACATCTCTGTCACTCTTGTGTTTCTTATTTTTGAGGCAAGTTGCATATAGCTGTTAACAAAATGCGTGATTTTTCTGTGGAAATTCATCTGGCTGTGAAGGCAAAAGCCTTTTTGAATGAGTGACAACCTATTGCCTGTAAGCGAAATTTTCGCCTACAGTATTAGAATAATAGGGTTGTTCTAAGACACGCCTTATATAGCACCTGTTTGAATTCCTTTGCTATGGAGAGGAGGAAACTGAGGCAGAGAAGGTGCAAAATTGACATAAAAGCACACACAAAGCCAGTAGTTAAATTGTGGTGAGTATTGTCATAACACAGTTGTTTGTTATTGCTAAGACACTGTAACTTCGTTGTAGAAAATTTTAATACACAGAAAGAAGAAAAATAAACTCACCTCAAATTGCTCCACTCCTAAGTAATGATTTTGGAATGTTTTTCTTGCAATCTTTATTTTTCTACTTTTATCGTCAGGTTTTCCAAGACTCTCAATTTCTATGGTATGTACATAGATACCAAGATCATTAAATAAAAGAATATCGAAAGCAGCTACAAAAAAGTACTAAGAATGGATTGATTTGGATTGGAATAGTGTTGGATTTCTAAGATTCTCTCTCCACCTGGTGTAGAAAGACTTTTGAAAATGCTTTCCTCAAATCAACCAAACATAGTTGGATACTAGTATGTCAGCAGGACTTAGTTTAAAAGCCAAACACTGGCAGACACTTGTCTTACATATGTTTCCACATTGGGCCTCTTTTCCCCCCACTGAGCTGACTGGGTATTTGGTCAACACGTAGACTCAGTCTGAGGGCACTAGGTCACAAGGCTATCCTAATTAGACTCTGAATCATTCTTTCTGGGGAACATCTGGTATGTCATTTAGTCGCCTCTCAGACACCCTGAGAGAGGCACTGTTGTGACCTTCATCCAGATGAGGGACCTGAGACTCAGAGAGCAAGAGTTCAAATTCAGAAATGCCTGGAAGCCACACCTGTGACTCCGAGGCATGAGCTCTGCGATGACTAGGCTGGCTGTAGATTGGGCCTGAGGTTTGCATTATTGGGTCCCTCCTGGCAGAGGCGAGGCTGGGGGGCAGTAGGAGGTTTCCCGAACTAAATGGCAGGTTAGATAGATTCTCTCTAATGTGTCTTCATCCTCTGAAAGCCTGTAATTCTCTGTTCTCACTCCTGCTAATTAGTCCCAGAGCCAGGATGATAGACGCCCACAGAATGGTCAACAGGCAAGACATTCTGCTCATAAAACTGGGACTCATGTGGCCCAGTTTCAGAAGAGTAACACATTTGAGCAACCCATGTAGGGGATTTAATTTTATTTAGGCCTCTTGCAACCATTCATGGGCTTTCAAGGGCAGAGTCCACAACACTCCTTATAACTTCCCTGGTTTTCTTCTCTTCTCTGCCATCCCCAAATACGCAGAGTTTCTCACTCTCCGACGCCATAGTGCCCTCTCCCTCATCCATACAGTGCTGTCCCTGCCACTCTACTCGCTTGTCCCCCATCGTGATCCACTCGGCCAGTGACATCTTCCTCTTCCGCATGAGGCTCCCTGGGGAGTACGTTCTGTCTGATCTCTTTTCTCAGGAGGCTTTGCATAGATTTTGCCCTTTCTGCTCTCAGAAATCAGGAAGAGGAGGGGAGGACGGAAAAAGCCAAGCTGGCAATTCTGAGACTGTTCTATGTAGGGGAAGGATGAAGTCAGAAAATCCCCACACATTAAAAACGTGTCCTCTCTCACAGGAGGGAAGTATTGCCCCCGTGTTCTGTCATGCATGAACTGTCTAGAATCCTTGAGCGCCCAAGAGCTGTCAATCTGCCATCGTCAGCACAGTGGGTCCCTTCCGAACGGGCTGTCTCTGCACTGGTATTACAAATGGAAAGGAATGGGGGAGAGGAGCCCACGTGGATGAAATGGAAGATGCTTTGCCCCCTTAGGCTGGCAGTTGCAGCCCGATTGATGGCTAGCACCGAATAGAAATTGATGTGAGGAAGACAACTACATCTGCAGTGAAGCTAAGTCTGCATCCACTGGGTGGAGGAAAGGATGTAACTGCTCAGCTCCTGGAGCTGCACAAGTGGGCTCTGAAAATCTTCATTAACTGGGGCGTTAAGATAATAGAAAAATAATGACACATGCAGGACAATTGCTTTCATTATAACATTGGAATTAAATCAGAACATCTTTTTTTCCACCCCTCTCTGTGAGTTTAGAGAAGTCTCTTATGGGTTTTCAGCTCTCTCTCAGATGGAGGAATGTTTAAATAAATTCTATAACCCTAGTTCATTAACTACCCACGCTTCTAACTTTACACGTGTGGGGAGATGGGTTTGCTTCCCTCTCCGCCCCTTTTCCACCTACCTCCATCACTCCTGGCAGAGTGCCTTGGAGTCTTTGGCAAGATTAATAAAAAGATGGAAAACTTTTTTTGGTGGGAGTGGGCAGGCAGCATAAAAGCACATTAGAGTTAAGCAGGCAAATTTATTTGTGCTCTAAAAGCTCCATCTGAAAATCAAAAGGAGGCAAGGCTTCCTTCGGCTATGAACCTGCTGCTTCCTCTGCAGAATGGAGCCTAGAGAGATGCTCAGAAACTAGTACCCTACACATGCAGCCGGGAGCCCCAGGACGAGAAAAGACCACAGGTCATGATGGTGCTGAGACAGGAGACGGAGCCTGGAAAGAAAAGGAATGCCCAGGTGTGTACCAGGGTTGGAGTCACATGGAAGGCTGGGGAAGCAAGGTGCTTGCACTCTCCTTTGGAATCTAGTGGGCAGGCAGCAGGGGGAATTGGAGGAATACTTTCAAAGTCACTTTGCTGGGGGTGGTCCATTTTTGCTTTTATGATCAAGTCGTGAGTCTTTGATGACAGCCCAGGGTCTCCATTAGTTGACTATATGCCCTGTTGTAGGTTGAATTCCTTCAAAAGATAGGTTTATATCATAACCCCTGGTATCTGTGAATATGACCTTATTTGGAAATAAGGCTTTTACAGATGTAATCAAGTTAAGAGGAGGTCATACTGGATTAGAGTGGGCTCTAAATCCAATGACTGGTGTCCTTATGAGGAGAAGGAGATTTGGAGAGAGGGACACACCAGGAAAGAAGGCCATGTGATGATGGAGGCAGAGACTGGAGTGATGCAAGCTAAGGATTGCCGGCAACCACAAGAAGCTATGGAAAGGCAAGGGAGGATTATCCTCAAGAACCTTCAGAGGGATCCCCGCCCTGCTGACACTTCGATTTCAGACTCTGCCCTCCTCAACTGAGAGGGAATAAATTTTTGTTGTTTTAAGCCACCAGTGTGTGGTAATTTGTCACAACAGCCCTGGGAAACTAATACATGACCTTAAGCAAATCGCTTAACTTTTCTGGCTCTCACTTCCTACATTAGGACGGTTCCCTCCGCTCTGCATCCTCCTAGTGCCCTGTATGAACTTCCCCCGAAGCCACATCCAGCAGCTTTTCTGTTCTTATGTGTCCAGTTTTCTTTCCAAAATCAGTCAATAGTCCTGCAAAAGCTGGGCTAATGTATTGATCTCAGTCACTCCTCTGACCCTGTGGCTATCCCAGTACCAGGAACACCGTAGGAGATTGGTGAATTTTTGGGGGGGTGCATAAATATTAATATCACTGAATAAGAGCATCTTGTAATCATAGTAGCAGAACATGCCTGACTAATAACTGTTTGATAAGTGGGGCTAAACTAGAACATTCACCCAAGATGACGGCTGAAACAAAGAGAGGAAAGGAGGGCAACAAGGAGTGACTTGATGGGGTGTGCAGAGGTTGAAGATTCAGGCTGAAGACTCTACAGGCTGATACAGAGCGTCCACTGGCATTGTAAAGGAGCCACCGAGCACTAGCCAGCTGACCAGTCTTACCTCCACAAAGCCACACCTTCCTTGGGAGTCTTGATGAAACTATGCACCTCCCATGCCATTAGCTCATCAACCCTCTTGTGGATCTTAGGAAGGTGCCCCGTGAACATTGTTGATTAGAGGACCTTCACCCCAAGGGTAAATCTTTCCCGACTCTGCCACGTATCAGTTTTACTGAACATAGATTGATGAAAAGTTATGCTTGAAAGAAAACAAAAAGCTATGGGATGAACAGAGGGATGTAGTCAAGTCTCCTGGATAGCATAGAAAAACCTAAGGCGCTGGAAAGTGGTCCAACTTGAATAGGTAAAGCTATCTCGTAACTGTCTGTGGAGGAGGATGAGAGACAGGTTTAGGATGAGGTTTCAAGAAGAACATGTCTACCAAAAATCAGTTGCACACCCACTAGTACTCTATCCTAAGCCTTCCCCCCTCAACTCTTGCATTGATAGAAACATTTCCTCATTTTATTTTACAGCAGTAGGGAGAGAATTCGTGCACAGCTGCTGTGTGAGTTCAACCTGGTTTCCGACAACAAAGTGTGCTTTGGTTTCCGGATAACAGGAATCTATTGGGTCTTCATCCCCAGTTCCTGGTGCAGAGCTGCTAAAACCCTAGAAAATCCCCAAGCATTAGGAATGAGAGGAGTGACTTTGTTATTCTTCATAAGCCCCTTTAAAACACACCTGAGTTTACGTTAATGAAGTGACTCTTGGTGGACACCTAGATAGTTTCAAGACGGGGCTTCTTGCCAGAGGAACCAACCCTGTGATTAGAGGGTTGGAGCTCGCAGCCCCGCCTCCCAAATTCTGGGAAAGAGAGAGGGGGCTAGAGGTTGAGTTCAATCACTAATGGTCAATGATTCAATCAATAATGCCTACGTAATAGAACCTCCATAAAAATCCCTAAATGATGGCATTTAGAGAGCTTCTGGGTTGCTGAAGACATTGAGGTTCTGGGAGAGTGGAGCACCCAGAGGGGGCCCCTAAATACCTTGGCCTATGCATCTCTTCTGCCTGGCACTTCCTGAGTTACGTCCTTTATACCAAACCAGTAATAGTAAATAAACTGTTTTCCTGAGTTCTACCAGCCATTCTAGCAAAATATTGAACCTGAGGAGGAGAGTGTTGAAATCCCTGATTTATAGCCAGTCGGTCAGAAGCTCAGAAGGCCTGGAACTTGCGATTGCCATCTGAAGTGAGGCCAGACTTGTGGGACTGAACCCTTAACCTGTGGGGTCTGTGCTAACTCTGGGTAGTTAGTGTCAGAATTGAATTGAATTGTAGGACACCCAGCCAGCGTCTAGAGAGTTGGGGAACAGGTTGTTGTGAGAATAAACTCCACACATTTGATGTCAGAAGGATTGTGAGTAAAAACGGTTCAGAGTCTCTGACAAGTGTTCTTATCATCACTATTATGTATTATTATTAATAAATAGCATTTGTAGAGGTCAGCTCAGTAGTGTAATTAAGTTCATGTGCTCCACTTTGGTGGCCCGGGGTTCACGGGTTCAGATCCCCGGCATGGACATACACACCACTCATCAAGCCATGCTGTGGCAGCATCCCATATACAAAGTAGAGGAAGATTAGCACGGATGTTAGCTCTGGACCCACCTTCCTCAAGCAAAAAGAGGGAGATGGGCAACAGATGTTAGCTCAGGGCCAATCTTCCTCACAAATAAGTAAATAAATAGCATTTGCAAAGTATTTTTATGCAAAGTAAATCTAAACAAACAATTTCATTTTGACGCTTACAACACTGTGAGGTTGTATTATTACTGCTTGTTAGTGTTATTGTTTTCATCTCCATTTCAAAGGTTCAGGGTTGTAAAACTATTTAGTCCAGGGTTTGTGACTCTAAATCTATTACTCTCCTCCTAGCACCTCTTGAAATATTACTTCAACATCTAATGGCTAATCTGCTATTTCCACTAAATTGTAGGTGTCAGCTTAGTTCCTTAGATGTCAAGATGGGACTGGCTGTGCAGGATACACCTTTGGAAGGGCAGTGGCTGAGTGAGCCACAAGGTCACGATGCAGGTCTGACACCTGTGAACGAGAGGGAGAAGGAAGAAAGGTGAGGTGGCGGAGTCTTAGACTATGCTGCGGTTCAAGAACGTTTCAGAAGACCAGTGGGGAGTTCCCAAGCTAACATCACGTGTAAGAGGAGCCCTGTATCTTGCAGGAATGGGGCTGCCTTAGTGGCTGGGGACAGCCCAGGAGAAGTGAAGTATGGCTTCAAAAAACTCAGGGCCAGCAGCGGGGGCTGTCGGTCAATTTTGCTCCCCAGAGAGGGAGATCTGAGAGGTCCTCTCTGGGCTGCTAGGTTCTGCTCTATGATAGTGAATATAAAGCGTCCTTATGACCCTTATCCAGAAAAGGAATAACAGGAAGGAGAGAGGATCTTTCTTTGCAGTTCTCAGCAAAGAATGCAGCGGTAAGGGAGGACTCATAGCTTTGCCATCCCTAGGCAAATCTGTGAAGAACTTCACACTGAAGGCAGAAAAAGTCTCATTTCACCCGCACCCACCAGAGATTCAGGTGGGGCTTGCTTTTGTGGTTGGACCCCACCCTGCAGCACTTGGAGTAAACTCAGCAGTCTGCTGATTTTCTGTCCTTGATGAAAATTTTAAAGGAAGACCCCAACTGAGCCACTTCCTTTTTTCTTCCTAGAAATAGCCTTGAACAGTGGGAAGGAAGAGGCTGTGGACGTCTAAGTGTGGGACTAATTGAAAGTATCCGCAGAAACTAATGACATTAATGGGGGTGGAGTACAAGTCTCAGAATTCTAAGAAATTTGCCCAGACTGATGAGAATGATAGTTTACACGCTCTGCATCTGCTTTCTCACTTCCCACTCACTTCTCAGCTCCTTTTCTTCTGTCTTTGATTTCTGATCCTCTACTGAATTACTCCCTGCAAGGTCATAGACGACATCCTGTGCACCAAAAGTAACAGCCTTTCCTCGGCATCCACCTTTCCGCAGAGGTGCCCATGGCGACCACCACCTCCCTCCACTCCACTGGTATCTTCATCGAGGCGTTTTCCTGTTTGCTTTCTGCTTCTTGATAACTCCTTTCTGTGTCCTTTGTTCACTTCTTATCTTCCTCTTCCCTCCAAATTTAGGGATTCTCAGGGATCTGTCCTCAGCCTTAACTGCTTAACAAATGTCAGCTGTTACGATTATGGTTAAAATCCAAGAGATTTTAGCTTTTCTTGAGACATCAGTCCTGGTACGTGGGATAATGGTCACACCTGGCCACACCTGGCCAGGGCTGTGAATAAGGACAACTCCTTTAGAATATGACTCTTATCTTGCCACGGACCCCATCAGCTGCCCTACTCCTGTGTGTGGCTGCCTAGTGCCTCAAGACCTTTCATTTCTAGCAGCGGCTTTGGGGATAATTTTTGGTTTCTCCTTCTCCACATGTCTTGCCCTCCTTTGACAGGATTTAGTCCCGATTTAGCATCTTGTCTATACCTACTCTCCCGCGTTAACATTGTTACTAACTTTTAAATCAAGGACTTATTTCCTGATTAGACTATTACAAGGAGATATCACCTTTTACCCATCAGAATGGCTGTAATTAACAAGATAAAAAATAACAAGTGTTGGAGAAGATGCGAAGAGAAGGGAACCCTCATACTCTGCTGGTGGGAATGCAAACTATTGCAGCCAATATGGAGATTCCTCAAAAAATTAAAAGTAGAAATACCATGTGATCCAGGTGTCCCACTACTAGGTATTTATCCAAAGAACATGAAGTCTAAGAGATTTGTGCGTCCCTATGTTCATCACAGCATTATTCGCAATAGCCAAGATGTGGAAGCAACCCAAGCGCCTGTCAATGGATGATTGGATAAAGAAGATGTGGTGGGGCTGGCCTGGTAGCACAGTGGTTAAGTTCGCACGTTCCACTGTGGTGTGGTTTGCCGGTTCAGATCCTGGGTGCAGACCTACACACAGCTTAGCAAGCCATGCTGTGGCAGGTGTCCCACATATAAAGTAGAAGACGATGGGCATGGATGTTAGCTCAAGGCCAATCTTCCTCAGCAAGAAAAGGAGGATTGGCAGCAGATGTTAGCTCAGGGCTAATCTCCCCCCCCCCCCAAAAGATGTGGTAAATATATACAATGGAATACTACTCAGCCATAAAAAAAGACAAAATCATGCCATTTACAACAACATGGATGAACCTTGAAGGTATTATGTTAAGCAAAACAAGCTAGACAGAGAAAGACAAACACTGTATGATTTCCCTCTTATGTGGAAGATAAACAAACATGTGGGCAAAGAGAACAGATTAGTGGTTACCAGAAGGGAAGGGTCTGAGGGGTGGGTGAAAGGGGCCAAAGGGGTACATATGTATGGTGACGGATAAAAACTAGTCTATCAGTGGTGATCTCGGTGTATTCTATATAGAAATTGAAATATAATAATGTATACCTGAGATTACACAATGTTATAAACCAATATGACCTTGATAAAATAATTAAATTTAAAAAATAATATCACAACAGGCTTCTCAACCTCCCATTCCTTCGCCACTGTAATCCCAGGTAAAGTCTTCTCCCAGAAACAGCCTGCCGAGGTCCAACTCTGCTCCTATCTCACCTTGTTAAAAACCTTCAGTGGCCCCATTGTCTGGCAAATGTGTCACAACCTCCCCTCACTGGCCTTCAAAGCCGCCCCATTAACATCTCAACTCCTCTTCCCAGTTTTATCTCTTCCTTTTTACAGCCTGCCCCGCACCCCAAACCCTAAGACAAATGTAGGGGATGAGGAGTGGAGAATCATGAAAATTGATATGGTTTTGAACTTGAAGAAGCGTGGCCGAGGAAGAGCCACGTGGAGGAGGATGGGATGACAGCTCCACTGCAGAGCAGAGGGTCTCCTGACCAGGTTGGTGTCCTTAATTGGGAAGAGACAATTTTTGCTCCGTTCCTTAAATCTCTTGAGATTTCCCTGGATACCCCCTTGCCTTTATTTGCAATAGCTTCCCCGACGGAATGACCTGGATGCCCCCTTCCCAGTGTGCCCGGGCCATAGATGCTGCATCGTGCATGATCACCCACCAGGGAGCAGTGAGGAAGGGGGCCCCATGTTGCCAGCGGGGGTGGAGCCAGCCCTTCTCTTAGCCAAGAGCAGTCACCAGCTCCTCTCCTGAGGTTCAGCCTCCTCCTTAAGGTGATGCTCAAAGGCCCTTTCCTTTCCCCCTGCGTCATGGGTGTAAATGCCTTTTAGACACTTAGGGACTCAGCACAGGGCTTCCCTGATGTGGTTTGGGGAAGAGATGTTAAACATTCATTTGCCTTTTTTGTTTGTTTCTGGATAAATAACTCCTGCTCTCCTCTATAGCTCAAGCATCTTGGGCTCCCAGGGTCCCTGGACTCCAGCCCAGTGCTCCCTACCCCTGACTGCTCTGTCTCCTATTTCATGCCAGGCCTCCAGCCCTAAGCTATAATTCTTCTCCTGGTAGGTGAGGCAAGAATGTTCCTCAGCAGGGAGAAAGAAACTCCAGGGCAGAGAATGGGGAAGACAGGAACGAACAAGACCTTCAAGTCGAGATCCCAGAAACACCACCTGAGAAAGTCTGGAGCCCCGGGGACTGAAGGCACCATGTGAGTGCCCTGCTGGAGACGGTGCCCGGCATGGAACCACACACACGGATCAGAGTAGACAGAGGACCACAGCTTGAGGTGGGGCCCCTCCAAGGGGACAAGAGGAGTCCTTGAAGGAGATGGAGAAGATGCCTCAGAAGAGACAACGAGCCACTCCCAAGCCCTCTGTCTTAGAGAGTCTCTCTAGGTATGGGTCCCCCGCCCCAGATTCCTAAGGCTCGATGGCCACAGGAGGGTGCTTCCCCGCCCAGCGCTGGTCTGTGCTCCACAAATGGCACCCACGAGCATCCTTCTCTGTGCTGCAAGAGGGAAGGATGGGGCTGGTGGCTCCTCTGTGGGCTCCTTCCAGTCTGCATCTGTGACCTGGAGATGTTCTTGGAAGTCTCTTGCTCTTTGATCAGAGGTTGGCTTTCCTTTTCTCTTTTGAAGCTTGGCTAGCTCAATTTTAGGATTTCAGCCCCGGCTGTGAAGGACACAGAGCACTAAGTGTCACAGGGACTCCCAGGCCTCTCACGCAGAAATGAAAGAGCTAGCCAGGAAGAAGAGGGAAAGGCGAGATTTTGGAGCGGACCCAGGAAACAAAATTCAAACCGGAGCTTACGACTCAGGGCACAAACTCCGGATCGAAGAACCCGGGCTCCTGCTAAAGCCACAATTCTTCCTCAAACTTCAGGAGAGCCAGGCTCTGGTAGCCAACTGAGACACAAATTGCATTATTCAAGGAATAGTGGAAAGGCAGGACTTTTGTGTACTGCATGTGTTTTGTGATTTTGCCAGGGGATGGTCAGTTTGTATTTAAGTGTGTTCAACTCCAAACTCTCTGGGATGATTGAAAGAGCTCAGCATGGAGCTGAGCTGAGTCAGACTCAGACTTGAATTCCAACTGCAGTCCTACCACTTCCTTCCATCTGGTTGTGTCATCTTGGAAGATTCTTCGTTTTCTGAGTCGATATTTCTTTAGTTGCAAAATGAGGATAGTTCCCACTGCACAGCGGTGTTGGGGGGGTCCATGTAATAATATTATGTGATGATATGATATCTAGCACAGTTCTGCAAATGTAGGAGGCACCCAATAGCCATGACCATTGTGTACAGCTGCACAGGTTGTGCACTGTGCAATGCCGGGGTGCCATTCACATAGTCTCTGCATCATTATTTGTAGCAGCCCCACCCCCCATGTCAATTTTCTTCATCTCCTTTCCCCTAAATGAGAGTAGATTAAAAAATAAAGTTAAAAGATTATAGAGAACAGCCAGGGCAACTTTATAACTATACTATCAGTACAGATGTATTATTAAAACAGAAGTGATTTTCTTCTGCTTCCTTTACTTGACAAAACAGTGTCCATTCATTCATCCTCTCAACATTCAATGAATATTTACTATGTGCCGGGCAGGCTAGCCCTACAATAGCTGTCTCATTTCTGTAGAGTACAATTCTTTGCATCCTTTTCCCTGTGTCCTCATCCCAAATAAAAGCAAAAAAGCTGTCTCCATCTAAGACCACGTTCCTGGCCTCCAGGGGCCTCTTCTCAAACTGTTAGTCCACGCCCCTTCCCCAGAGCTCACACCACGCCCCGCACTGTGTGCCTGGTCCACAAGTCCTCAGGGGACAATCCTTTGGTGTTTGGTGATGGGAGAGATTTTGCAGTCACTGAAGTATTCAGCGATGTGGAAGCGCAGCATCAGGACCGTCTGCAGAATTCCGCACTGCTCTAATCTCCATCTGTCTCCCACCATCCTGGCCATCCTCACTTACTCAGGTTTCCTCCTAAAGCTGTCAGGAGGCACTCACAGTCAGGCCCTTCCTCCTGGACATTGGTCAAATGTATGAAAGCTGAAAGTAAATAATATGTTTTGGAAGAGGGCTTCGGTTCTCTGAGAGACAAAGAACGAAATTTCTATCTAGACCTGACCCTTAGGAATTGAAAAATATTCACATTTTTCCTCCATTTTGTACACGCCCTTCAAAATCAAATATACATTGCTTTCTGTCTTTGTCTCAAGTGTAATGAACTTATAAACAAATAATTCTTACTATCAATATCAGACCTTTAGCTTTTCATTTTCACTAATTTTTATAGAACAATTTAAAAATGCAATGAGTGGCCGGCCCGGTGGCACAGCGGTTAAGTTCGCACGTTCTGCTTCTCGGCAGCCCGGGGTTTGCTGGTTGGGATCCCGGATGCGGACATGGCACCGCTTGGCAAAAGCCATGCTGTGCAAGGCGTCCCATATATAAAGTAGAGGAAGATGGGCATGGATGTTATCTCAGGGGCTAGTCTTCCTCAGCAAAAAGAGGAGGATTGGCAGTAGTTAGCTCAGGGCTAATCTTCCTCAAAAAAAAAAAAAAAGCAATGAACCGCATAAGTACACACTTACGTAGAAAGACAGCACACAGGCCCAACTGGTGGTTGGCAGGCAGTGCCATTATGCTAGGCTCCAACCTGGTAATTTATCAAACATTCATACAATGGAATATTATACAGTCATTAAAATCAATGAAGAGATGTGCATGTATTTATACAGAAAAATCTGTACGATATGCTATCTTAAAAAAGCTGGTTATAAATCATTGTATACAATAAAATCCCACTTTAATTGTATGCTGTCTATATAGGATATGTAAATATGTAATATTTATTGAGTGCTTACTCGGTATCAGGCACTGATTAAAGGCTTTGCACACATTATCTTGTTTGATCCTCCTAAAACACTGTAAGAAAGGTGCTATTTTTACCCCAATTGTACAGATGAGAAAATTGAACCAAACGAAGTTTAAGTGAAGTCTCCAGATCCCAGAGTCAGTGAGGAAGGAGCTGGGCTGGAATCCGGTCATTCTGACTCTGGCCCCTCACACTCTTAGTCGCTAGGCTGTCCTGTATAAACCTCTGGAAAGTTTAAAGCAAGATTAACAGTGGCTATTTCTTGAGATGGGTGATTTTCTTCTTTTAACTTATCTGTAACATATATAGTGTAAAAATTATTTATGTACGTAGTATATTTATACAATGAATGTCCAACATTGGAAAAATAACCAATTAATGGTAATTGGAAAAAGAATACAGTCTGAGAAAAGACTTTTACGAATCTTTATGCTTGCCTATTCAGTTCCAGATCTATTTCAGGGCCACTTTGTAGCACTATTCATCTGCCTGTAATCTTTTTAAATACTCAAAGGTCTAATTGTTTAATTGCTCATTCAAACCAATTCGCTGTGAGATTCTCTAACAAGCTTAATAATGCCTTTCAAAAAGAGCTGAGTAACCAGTTAAATGGAATTGCACAGGCATGACTATTTGCTGTTATAAGTCCATTTTGATATTCTCAGACTTCATAATTGGTTGTGCTTTTTCTGACTCTGGGGCAAATGAACATCTCATCCTTCTTAGTTTGTCAGCATGAAAGAAAATCATTGTAAAGCTTTGCTTCCTGGGATGTATTTCACTGGGAGATGTTGGAAACATACACTCTCAAATGCTGAACAGACATTTTTACAAAAGGCCATGCTGACCACTGGAAAATTAGCTGGTTTCTGTAACTCCCTTCGTCTTAGCAGTTCCATTCATCTTTCAGTTTAGGGTGTCTGAGTGGGGGTGGAGGGGAGCAAAATCAATATGAAGCCTAGAGCACGGTCTCTCAATTTGAAGCAGCGCAAGCTTTCTTAAGATCCGAGGGAAAAAACAGTGAACGTACAAGCCCCGAGACTTTGTGGAATGCTGTTATTGGGTAGGGGGTGGGGTGGTCTCTCCAGAGTCATTAACTAAGAGCTAATCATCTCTATTCAAGCTTAGGGCTCAGATCTCGGAGTCTGGCCATCATCCTCGGGCAGGTTACAGTGGAAGACAGAGAGTTCTCATTGCTTGGTCCCCAGCTTTAGCTCATTTATCTTTAAAGTTTAGTGCCAGAGATAAAGAATTCTTGCAGATCCTTAAACATGACGTTGGGCATGAAAACATGAGGTTCTCAGTATTACTGCTCTCCATCACAGCAATGGCCTTGTCAGTGCTGGAGGAGGCGTGGGTACAAGCTGGGTTTCCCAAGGGAGAAGCCTGCCCAATAATAATGGTTGCAATCCTACCTCTGCTGTAGCAGCCATCACAGCCTGCCTGACATTAGCTGCATGTCCGCGTGGATCACAGCTTTAGTAACAGTGATAAGAGTGACTGTAATGATTTCCGCTGTGCACCACACTAATAAGCTCTTTATAAACCTTGTTTCATGAAATCCATCCCATCGCCCTCTGAAGCATAAGGGGGATCCCCTTATGATCCCCATTTGTTCAGGAGGACATGGAAGGTCTGGGAAGCGAAGTCAATTGCCCAAGGTTACCAAAGCTGCTGGGGAGGAGCAGAGCCGAGGGTAATAACCACTTCTGCCCAACTTCAAAGCATTAAATCTCTATGCCACGTTGTCGCTGCATGGTGGCATTTTTGATGTGGAAGACACCCAGGTGGGGTATCCTGCAGCGTGGCCGGTAGGAGAAAGAAGGAGAAGGTCACCATAGCGGCAAACTTGAAAGTTTATTTCTAGTTTATCGTCCTCTCCCCGACTCCTATCGACCCAGTTCAGTGCTGGGGAGAAGCCAGGGGCCGACCGTCCCCCTGGACAGTTGAAGAAAGGCCCGCTGCCGTCTGTAGGAAAGGAGCTCCAAGCAAAATGACAGCCATCGCTTCAAATTCTACCACAGATCTCATTTCTTTCTTCCAAAAGACTGAGTTTGTTTTCAGAGATAGCCTTCAGACCTCAAATAGACAATGGCCCTCACTCAGTCAACACACGGTCTGCCTCCTGGTCTCCTCACAGTGAAATCAGAAAGCAGTGGACAGACCAGGGTCTGGTTAAAGAAGAATGGAGCTGGCGGGAGGTCCCAGCCAGGCTGAGAGGATGACATGAGTAGGACTAATAGAGCTAAACTAAAGATACGCCTGGATGTGGGGGCTCCTCCAGAGAAGCGGCTGGGGGCGTCAGCATGAACCCCTAAACCTGCTGATGCTCCTTCTATGCTCAAATCCTCCCTCCTCAGACATGGGCTTCGAGTTCACACAGTCAGTCCCCAGCTTCACCAGCGCTGGGTTCTGTCATTCAAGACCCAAGCTGGCTGAGTGATCGCTGACTCTGGATTGTGCCTCTTTTCCTGGTTTCCTTCAACCACCAGTTGCTCTGGCATCCACCATTACGTCTGACTGTCCAGGATCATGGATTCAGTCCCTCAGGATGCCTCCTTGCTGCAACTGAGTTGGTGTGAATTTCCAAACATTTTGTGATGACTTCCTATGTGCTGGGCTTTGGACTACATTCTAGAAGAATCAAAGGGGTGCATCTTGGCTCTGCTACTAATAACCCTGAAAGAGATCCCAGCAACTCCCCTCCTTTTCTGTAAAATGCATATAATATTACCACCCCCACCCCATGCTGGATGCTTTGGATGTTGTGATTATTAAATACAATAAGGCACCACACTTGACTTGTCAGGTTGTTGGGAATTTCATGGTAGATATAAGATGGAGGAGCAGCACGGTTCCAGTTAAAGGCTCACCTTCAACTGAGGCACAGCCACAGGGACGTGAGGGTGTGTGTGGAGCATGTGCAATGCCAGGTATTGGCGTGTGAGCAAAGCGGGGAGGAGATGAGGATAGAGAAGAGGATAGACAGGTAAGGGCCCTGGGGACCTTGCGTGCACCCATATAGGCAAACGCTAGGACTGCAGCTCATCCAGGTCTTGGAAGGACACCTGTGATGCACCCAGAACACGAGAGGATGGGGGCGCTTGTGGGAGCTGCTATGAGGCCATCTCCCACTTGCTTCCTGGGAGGCTGTCCTGAGGTGGTTTCTCATGCCCTGCAGGATTCTGAGGTATGAAGCTTTCTGCCCCATCTTCCCTCCCCCAATTAGAGCTGCAGAATATAAAACTATGTAGCTGCAAGCTCCAACAGGCGTCCACGGCTCATGGTGCAGCCTTCTGACCTCTGTCACATCAGTGTCGTCCATTCGGGTGTTTGGGACAAGGATCATGGGCAGCTGGCACCTTTGGCTTATTTCTCTTTTCATCGTCTATGAAAATAATGAACTGTCTCAATCTAAGAGTGGCTCATTGTATATTTGCCAGCCAAATCAGCCAGGCCTCGGCCTCGGCCTTGCCTTATCTCGTGTGCATGCGCTTGACAGTAAGTGGGAATCAAATGCTAGGGGTGGCAACTTATTTATTAGGTTTTTGAGCCACACCATCCTTCTGGATTTCTGACCTTTGCCTGCCGTATCTTCACAGCAAACCCCAGAGTGACCAGACGCTGGCGCTAGGGCCCAGCTCATCCTCTGTCTGTTGGTTGGCCTGTCCTCCCCTTGTGAGTCTGACCTCTAGGACCAGTGTGAAATAAATAAAAGTTATTATTAAAATAAAAGTTAACTAAAAGTTTATTAAAATAAAAATTTACTATTAAAATAAAGGTTAATTAAAATAAAGTCAACAAAAGTTAATTATTAAACGCTCAGGAAACCTCAAGTGTTATTGTATCTGCATTTCATCAAAAGTAAAAGTTTACTGAATTTTCATCAAGATATAGTTATTTGTAAGGATGAATGTATAAATTGTTGTATACAAGTATTTTATTCAAGGGCAAAACAGTGGAAACAGCTTAAGAATCTAACAATAGAGAAATGAATGAAAAAATCATGCATACCCATTAAAACACGACTAACACAAAAGATGATCTTGGGGCTGGCCCAGTGGTGTAGTGTTTAAGTTCGTGTGCTCTGCTTTGGCGGCCTGGGGTTCACAGGTTCGGATCCTGGGTGTGGACCTAGCACTGCTCATCAAGCCATGCTGTGACAGCATCCCACATAAAACAGAGGAAGATTGACACAGATGTTAGCTCAGCAACAATCTTCCTCACATACACACACACACACACAAATGATGATCTTGACTAATGGTTTAGCAACATGACTGTCAGAAACCATGAAGAGTCTGAGATTGTACCACCCTTGCAAATTAACAAGTTGGCCATAGTTTAATGGTTGTTGGCAGAAGACACAAGACTCCTGGGTCAGAGACAAAGGACTTTATTACTCACAGCGATAACAGTAGCCAGAATCAGAATATCAGGATTTTTTTCCTGCTATTGGAAGATACTGAGGCAGTAGCTCCTGAAGTCAGAGAAAAGGCCAAGCGACCCAAGGGTCAGGAAGGGGAGGAATGAAGCAGGAACCTCTACAGCTCGAGGCCGTGGGCTTTCCTTCTGCAACCTTGTCACGTCACTCAGGTCTCAGTTCTCTGAGTGATGTGTCTGTCCCTCTATTTCAATTCCAGAGAAACGGGAGTTGAGTGTCCAATTTGGGTGAGGTGTCCACACCTGCTCCCATCCCCATGGCCAGGAGAGCAGGGTCTCCTTATAGAACCATGGCTGCTGGGTGCCCAGGCCAGTGTATGTGTGTTTTGTATAGATATGTTTATGCACGTGTGACAAGGGATGCAGTGGTGGAAGGCGTTGATTCTCAGGAACCTGTGACTAGGCTGACATCCCCAAATGTCTTCTCTACACACACTTTTGCTCTAGAGAGATAGAAACTTCCATTCTTCTTCCATCTTAATAATATTGTTCCTAGATCACTTTGTCTCTCTGGATTTTGCCACCCTAACAAGAAGCTGCACAGGTGATACCTAAGTGTCCTTTGAGTTTTGCCAAGGCATACCGATAATACATCATCCAGCACTGGGGAGTTGTCTCAGTGGAAAATTCATCTGGACAGGGTGGGCGACAGGTTCCACTTAGAAATACCTACTGCCCTTTGTAATGGGACTGCCAAGAATGAATCATGTTCCAAATATGTCCTTTTAAAAGAGTAATGCTGCCCTCTGACACCAACTTAATAGGTTTTTAGCTCTTTGGGAAGTAAATTTTCTTCTTCCATGTGATTTCATTAACATCTATGAGCTGAATGCCTATGGCTGCGTGCATGTCTGTGCCACAGCCTCTTGCCGCAGTCTACTCCCCACAATGAACTAATCACCTGCATGCAACGAGCCGGAGGAAGATGGATGAGACTTATCCTTTGGCTGGGGTCAGGGACCTAGGCATTGACCCTAGGTCTGCCTTTAAGGCTAATGGAGACTTGGTCAAATAGTATCAACTGTCAGCACTTATGTTCCCTGATCCGTAAACTAGGATCAGAATTCCCATCTCGTGCAAGCATTTGGCAGAAGGCAGATGGCATAATGTGCATGAACATACCTGGATGTTGTAAAGCTCTACGTAAATGTTATGCATATTCTCCACTTTAAAATTTGCCAACCCATATCTCTTGGGTGTGTTAAACCACATGCGTCCATGCTTTCAATCAACCAGCGACCCTACTTTCTCTGGGCCATGTGGCAGAGGAACAAAATTTGCAATTATTTTGTTTGAACTACTCTTTCATTTTAGAAACTGTGAAATCTTCAGAGAAAATAAATATCCTGTGATATTCACAGCTGTACCCCTAAGACAGTAATTAGGAGCAGCTCACAGGCAAAGTGATGTATAAAATAGCCCAGGGAGATTCATTTTCTACTGAACCATTCCGTAAAGATGAGAACCTCTCCTCCCACTCCTACCCGCCCCCACCTCATTCTCTGAAGACACAAAATCCTTGTAGCATTATCAGGATTACTTAATTGTGTTGCAAATATAAATGTTACTTGGTTATCTAGGCTCTTAAGATTTAATATTTACGCATATAAGTTCACCTCAAATGATTAGATATCATTCAGAAAAGGTAAATAATTTGTTTTCCTGCAAAAATAGCCTTAAACCTATAAAAGATCCTTCCCACTCTGAAGATAAGTAATACCTCTTGACCCTCTAGGGTAATTAAAATTTCTGGCCGTGGGCTTGGGGTGCGTCCGTTAGCGGTGGTCCCATCCATCAAGGACCGCCCCCTCTCATAGCAAATCTGAATGACCACATAAATCTGCTTTATAAGCCACGCTGGCTGGCAGCTGAAATTTCAAAGATAGGATCATTGACAGCATCAACAGCTACAGAGGGGTCAAGGAGAAGGATTGGAAAGGCCATTTGTTTAGAAAGAAGATGGCCATTAGTGCCTTCGGAGACATCACTCTAATGTCGGCAGAATGACAGACTACAGAAGCCAGAATGTGAGGACTTAAGGCAGGTTTGGACACTGAAGAAATGGAAGCATGGGTGCCCATTTGCTTGACAGATATATTAGCAATGAAAGAAAGGCGAGGAATAGAACAGTGTCTCGAAGGAGGTGATACATTTATTTTCTTGGTTATTTATAGCCAAAACATGCCCATGTTTCAAGGCCAAGGGGAAGGAGCTAATGAGATCTACCAGCTGTAAGCTGTGCAATCTTGGACAAGTTACCTGACTTTTCCGAGCCTAAAAGAAGTAATAATACTCTATATCGATACTATACATTTCATTGGTAATGAAGTAATTCAAGAAACGTTTAGCTTCACGTAGTGAGTGGCTCCCATTAAGTGATCAATAAATAAGATGCCGCTTAACAAAGAGAAGGAGGAGGAGGAAGAAGAAGAGGCAGCCAACGTGGCAACAGAAGAGGGAGGAGGAGGAGATGATAGTGGAGGAGATGATACTGGAGGAGATGATACTGGAGAAGCTGGAAAGGCATCCTCTACAACCAGAGGGAAAAGGACTGTTGGATGTGTGGAAAGAGAGAGATGCTCTCTGGCAAAGAGGGTAGGAAGGGAAGCTCCTGATGGACATTTCCACTTTCCTCAACAAAGGCCACATGGTTTTCTTTGAAACAATAGCAGGAAGGGCGCGATAGGAGAGGGACAAAAGGGTCAAGGACTGCCACTGTGAGACACACACCAAGACTCCACAAGAGGTGAGCAAGGAGATTCTAGGGAAGCCACAAGAGCCCGTTGGAAGTCAGAAGGACAGTCCAGGCAAGAAGGGCAGATTAGGATGAAGCAGAAGTTCAAGGGAGAGGGGATAAAGGACTGGAGGCGGGGACGGTCTGTCTGTTGTCTGTCTTTCCTCCCCTTTCCTTGTGTTTTCTTTTTCTTCTTCCCCACCCCTTCCCCACATCCTTCCATTCCTTCTTTCCTTCTCCTTTAAAGGGTAATAAGCAGTAGAGAAAATTCCTAATTGTTTCTTCCTCAGTGTCTTCTACCTTCTTGTGAGACTTGAACAACTGATGTCTGTTCCACAGGCTCTTGTGAACACACTGATTCTCCTGAAGAAGGAGCTGGATAAAGGGAAATAATAGCACGAATAAATGTTGAAAGTCTTCCTGTGTTAACATAATAACATGCAGCCTGGAAACAGATCCCGGAGCCAGAGAAGCTTGGGGATCAGAAAGAAAAATGTAGATTTAATTGGAAATCTCTCCCAGCCCCGTATCTGCATGCACCATTTACTCTGTTTGGGGGGGCTTTGCTTGTGATTAGCTTATTAAAATGCAATTACTCTCCCCTTTTAGGCCACCTGAAGCAATATCATTTTTCTCAAGCAATGCATAAAGATCAAAGTCAAAATAAAAACATGACTTTACATATCATCTAAAATATCTTTGAATAAATTTATCAATTTATTGAAGAAGTCTTAGGGAGAACCTACTGCGTGCTCAGCATTGTGTGTTTAATGGGCATATAAGCCACGTGGTTCCTATAATCATGGGCACTCGTCATCTGTAGAAGAAATTTCAATTCTGGACAAAACGGCAGATTAGCATAAGCCATTGTCTCCCTTCCTCAAACACAACTTTGGAGATTTTATGGAAAAAAGCAAAACTCGTGTGGATGGATCCTAGCACTTAACATCAAAACCACAAAAAACCCGTGGGAAGACAGACAGTGGTTGATTCCCTATGTAGAAGGAAAATGGCAGCCTATATCAGGAGAAGCCCAGGGCCAGAGTGGGGAGATGAGCTTGGGGGCTGGCTCAGTGTACCTTTTCTTTCTTCCTCCTTGACCTCAGTGGACTATTGACCCTTGTTGTTCCACTGTCAAAAACCTCCCTGGCCCAGCACTTACCAGAGGCACTTAGGTGACATTGGGGCAGAGCTGGGGCCCCTCTTCAGTGATAACAAATGTTCTTTGAGGGTGAGAGTACCTGGGGAGTATGGAGGTGGGGGATGGTGGGTAGGAGGCACAAGCAAACCGGGAGTCAGTCGTTAATTCCTGCTTGCAGTGCCAGAGGCTGTCCAGGTTGAAGTGCGCTCTGCACCTCACAACCAAAGCCTGTGTCTCTGCCTTGGGTACACATCACTCTCTACACCAACTGAGATTCCCAAGGGAACACGCACGGGCAGGGGGAAAGGCCTCTGCTGAACCACACCTTGAAAAGCAATTTACGGAAATCTCTACTGGAGAAATTTTAAATAAGCCTAATAAATATCTTTTAAAAGGGAAGGAGGAATATTTGAAACACGAAGTAAAAACAAGCAGTTATGAGTAAGAAGCAATGGGAGATCCTGGGCATGAAAAATATTAAGTGTAGAAATGAAAAACTCAGTGGATGAATTGAAGAGCTGAGTGGGTACTTCCAAAGAAGAGAGATTAAATTAGGAGAGAGAAATGAAGTGTAGGAGGCACAGGTGAGTAAAAGAATTAACAAATTTTATTTTTGTTTGATATGCAGTGACCTCCTGTTACTTTTCCCTTAAAAAAAAAAACAAAGCACAGCCATGACAAGCCAAGCAAATACTCTAGAAGAGACGAACAGGACAGTGGTGGGGTCACAGGAGAGGGACAAAAGTGTGTGAATGTTCTTCTAAGGGGAAAAACATCAATAATAATAAAATAAAGAAGAAATAAAATCTAGTTAATAAATTATAAAATAAAAGTAATGCCCCTTTGGAGCTGGCCCCGTGGCCGGGTGGTTAAGTTCGCGCGCTCCGCTGCAGGTGGCCCAGTGTTTTGTTGGTTCGAATCCTGGGCACGGACATGGTACTGCTCATCAAACCACGCTGAGGTGGCGTCCCACATGCCACAACTAGAAGGACCCACAACAAAGAATATACAACTATGTACTGGGGGGCTTTGGGGAGAAAAAGGAAAAAAATAAAATCTTTAAAAAAAAAAAAGGTAATGCCCTTTGGAGGTGGAGGGGAGACGGGATGAAGAGTGCAGTTGGATGGAGCCATTGCCTTCTTAATCTCAGAGGTCAAGAATACATTCTCAAGTACATATAGAATGTGTAATCATTCAGCTTGTGTCCCTTTGGATCAAATGAGCCTCCCCTGGGACCTAATTTCTCAAATCCATGATCCATTTAAGGTCTTATTTCCAATGGCTCCTCCTAAAATTCTGACCATTCTATACTCAGGTCACACTTTAGGGGTAGCTGACTGCAAAATACAAAGACATTCTTGGGATATTGTTTCCACAGTTGTTTTTCCCAAATCCTTTTCTGAGCCATTAGATTTTGGATTACAAACCATCCTGCAGAAGTTTCCACGCCTTTGGTGTCCCTGAGCCTGGCTCATTGAATAAGCAGATGATTCATTAACAGGAATAAAATTTCCACTCGGCCCTGCCACCTCCTTCCGTCTCTCCAGTCACCTGCCCTACCTTTCTCTACAAAGGCTTTTATCACAGCTTTTCATCTGAATTCAATTCATTGATCCTTCTTTAATTAGCCAAAAGTATCTCATTATCGGCCCATGCCTGGTCAATTACCAACTGCAGTATCAATGAACAAGGCATCCCGCCTGGTTTGACTTGTAGGCTCAGAGCGCTGAGGTCGTTTCCTGTCAGAGATGTGTTAAGGGGAGAGGATTTATCACGCATTCAGCAGATATCTCTTTCATTGTTATCAGCTTCTCATTACAGTTGGTTAAAGCTCCATTGTGATCCCTCTTGTAGCCTGGACTTGCTCTTGGAAAGGTATTTCGTACTCCAGGAGACGTCATGATATCACAGCCTCCAAGCCATAACCTCAGGAACCTTACAGAAGGATACTCACCCTAGCAGGCTGGGGGTGGGCGATGGGAGGCTTGGACTCTCCTTCATGTTTTTGCTTAACTGAATGTAATGACTGATGTTTAGAAGGATCATAATTCGGCCTTGAATTAATGTTTCTTTACAAAAGTGTCTTCATCAAATTTCTTGAGACTCACAACATTTTTTGTGGGGTCAATAATTGGAAAGGACTCCATCTTAAAGGACAGGATTTTGGACAAATTGTGTTTCTTCATTTTGGTAAATCTCTCCTCAGCTCAAGGTTATAAGAACTTCTTTATCTATTCATTCAACTTGTATTGAGCACTTATTATATGCAAGGCCGAGGCTCGGTATTGTGGATACGTGATGCAGTAGACAATTTGTAGGTAAGCACTGCTTGATGTGTTTACCTGAAAAAAGGACAGTAATGGAATTCTCTAAGCTCTTCTAACATGTTAGATCTTTGATTCTGACCATGCTCTGTAAAAAGAATCAAAACAAAGCTATACCTTCTCTGGGAAAAATTCCCTGAATGGAGATAGTGCGGAATTTCTCAGGACATGCCTTTTCCTTATCTTCCCCTATTACAAGTAAAGAGTACCAATAGGTGTTTAATTCAGATCCTGAATGGAATACACTATTTGAACTCTCTTTTTCTCAGCAGAGGAGGGAGCAAATCAGCCAAGCCCAAGAAAGAAACGATAGCACTATTTTGAGCATTCAGTTTATTTATTTTCTTGTTGCAAACATACTTCTGTATTTACAACTTTAGAGGAAAAAGCATCTATATAATAACTATTAAATTTCTCTTCTGCCTTTCCAAATTAGATGAGTGGTAGTTTGACTAACAAATAATGTTTGATGTTCTTCCATCCTCTGGGGATAGGAGGTGGGGGAATTAAATTCTAATAGCAAGAGACCAAAGGCCACATTTCCAGGAAGGAGACAAGCTCCAAGGACTAGCCAGAAGCTCTCTGTTTGCAGGCAATGTGAGTTATCTCGGGGTCCTACAGGTGGAATTTCTGGTGCCTTCAAATGTTCTAAATCTACCTATGGTGGCACAGTGAATAGGTACATCCACTCTGGAAAAGAGTTTGGCATTCTTATTAAATTTGCAGATACACATACTTAATGATTCAGAAACTTTGTCACCAGACAAATATCCTAGAGGAACTTCTGCACAGGTGTACCAGGGTATGGGAGCAAGAAGGAGTCCAGCAGCAAAATGTTAACAACCTGAATGTCCGTCAACCATGGATGGTAGAATGGATCAGTCACGTCACAGTCACATAGAATAGCACTCAGCACTCAGAATAGTGCTCCGAATAGGTCACAACTACGCACATCTGCATGACTGAATTTCACAAACACGATGTTGAGTGAAAGACACGTCACCTATGAACCCCATTCATATGAAGTTCTAAGACAAGAAAGCTAAGCCACGTTGTTTAGAGATGCACAGAAAGATGTTACAAGTGAAGAAGGCCAAGGAAATGATTACCATGGAAATCAACACGAGTTGTAATGAAGAGGGCACACGGGCTTTGGGGGTGGGCATGTAACATTCTTTTTCTCGGCCTGGGCGGGAGTTGCAAGGATATCTCATTTATGACTATTAGGTTGTGCGTATGTTTTTATGCACTTTTCTGTATGTCTGCTATGTTTCAAATAAAGAAAAGATAATCTCCCTTCCTTGGAAATATCTTCCAGTGCTTTTGACTCCCTCCTGGCAGGGCCTCTCTAGACATGCTTCTCTCCACCCAGATGCTGGGTATCATCGCACTGTCACTCAGAGTCTGCTGCTGCATCTCTTCATGCCCCAGAAGGTAGAAACAATTAGCTGATGCGCCCTCCCTGCCGTCAGCGGAGCACGCGTTCTCGTCCAGTGTCAGGCCTGTCAGCTGTCCCTAAATGAACCGTGTCTCTCAGGAGGATCACTCTGCCAGCACCGCCTGCAGCCCACCGCCAGTTCCAGGGCTGCTGACAAGGCTCGGGACCGCACTTTTGGGACAGCATGAGTTGGGGACAGCGGCCATATTTAACTATGGAGTCTGATTTCAAAACTTTGGGGCATGGAAATGCTGTGTGGGAGGGGAATAGTGGGGTTTGATTGAAGGAGAAGAGAGACTAGAGGAGGAAGCTGCTGATGCCAGAGGAGGTACATTCCCCAGAGTAAGCATTTTCCCCATCCATAGGACCCTTACATTGACAAATACTCCAGGATGAAGAAACACATCAGAACTAACATGCTGGTGTGGTTAAGTTAACTGAATTAATTCGTTCACGCAACAAGTATGACTGATTAACTACTGCTGCTCAGAACAGACCTAGCCCTACAGATGGAGAGATTTAGAAACGCGGACCATACTCTTGGGGACTCAAAGACAAAAATACAGATGGGTAAGCAGGTGCATCTTCTGATGCGTGTGCTGAGAGATCCAAGCAGGAGGTACTGTGGGGGTGCACAGAGATGCGATGCATCTAACATGAGGAAGGGGACTTGAAGGAGCATAGCTATCTGGTTGGTCCTCAGACACTTTGAACTCACTGTAGCCAAACCTTAAATCATCTTCTCCCCGGAACCCCTTCCTCCCCGTGAATTCCCAATCCAGGGTAATGCCCCCCATCTTTCCTCATGGGAACCCAGGAATGGGAAAAACCCAAGCAGAGATCGGGAGTCTCTCACTCACCATGCGCTTCAATCATTGCCGATGTTGGCAATACTCAAGGACTGCCATTTAGATAGAACCAAGACTGCCATCCGGACCAGGGGTTTGAACAAATTGAGAAATAAAATGAAGAGTAGCAGATGGCGTCAAAATGTTACCTTTCCTCCATCGGGAGGCTCAGGAGGAGACATGGCTTTAGGTTTGTGGAGCAAGTAGACTTGCGAATACTGAACCTCACAATTTGTTAGGGTTACCCACTCCATCATAGCAGCAGGCGGGACATCCCACATGGTTTGTCTGTTCAGGTAAGATTGAGGGTGTGGAGAAGCAGCGAAGAACGCATGTTCTCCAGGGACAGGCTCTCTCCTAAGAGAGAAGGGCTGAGCTGAGCTGAATTGAGTCTGCCCAGTTGTTCTTCCCAAATTCACCAGATAAATGTCTCTCTGAAGAAGGAAAAGAATGCAAAAGGTTTAAGAGTCCAGGAGTGTTTTAGAAAAAACTCCTTCCTCATGGGAACCCAGAGCGTAGAAAAGCCTCGTCCTTCTATTTTGTAAATATCTCATGACTTTGCTCTTCTCCAAACCCATTGCTATATAACTGCCTTAGTCCCGACTTTCTCCGATTACTTGTCTGAATTACTGCTTCCTGCCCAAGCTGATTCCTGAATCCATGTTCCAGACTGAATAATCTTTATAAAAACCAATGCAGTCTCATCTTTTCCACCTTGAAATACTTCTGTGGCTTACCTCTGGTTTCGTGATCAAGATCAAAGCCATTTGCTTAAGACATGAGGTTTTTCATTAATTATATTTTGCCAACCTTCCAAGATTTATTCTTTGGACACTTTGCCCACATGTATGCGTCATTCCAGCCAGTCCAAACTGCTGGCAGCTCCTTACACAAACTGTGACCTTTCGTGCCTCCATCCCACCTCCATCCTACCTCCATCCTCCTGCCTGAAATATCTTCTTCTCCTTCTCTGGCTGGGTAACTCTTACTTAGCCTTCAGAACAGTGTCACTCCCACTGACTGCCACCCAGCACCCTCTCTGAATTACTTATCCATTTTCTATGTCCCCACAGCACCTTACATGTGCCTCTGTCATAGTAAACATCCCACTGTGTTTCATTTTTTAAATTGTTATTCTCTTCCATTGGATTGTGAACTCATGGAGGGCAATGGCACTTATTTCTTGTATAACCAGTGCTGAGGTCCTAGTGTGATACAGATTAGCTGTGCAAAAATGTGTGTGGGACAAATGAATGATAAAATAATCCTTACAGGTCATTCTTGTTTTGATATTCCATAACGTAATGAGCCTAAGCAATCTCACCAAAGGAATAGAACAGCTAATAAAGAGGACAAGCTGGGGAAAAAAGTAACTGACATCTGTACATCCCTTTCTGGTCTAAAGAGCCTTTTTTATTTACTCCTTCACCTTTTCCCTCTGGACAATCTTACCCTTAGTTTTGGAGCCATAGAAGAAGAGCACAGAGAGAAATGGAGACTGTAGGTTTCACAAATGCTAATCACCTAGGCGGGTTGAAAAAGCCACAGGAGGCTGAACTCTTCCATGTCTCGGCCAGAGCTCCTTCCATACTATAACAACAACCAGCAGGAAGGTGGGGCAAGGAGGCTTCATGAACATTTGTGTTCTCTACACCAGGCGTAAGACAACAGCAGGAGATGGGACGTGCCCCAGACACTGGCCCCGTTCAGTCTCAGGATGGCCCTTTCCCCATGTGATCCCAGTCAATGTTCTTTACTTAAATCCCTCAAATCCTTCCCAGTTTTCATCCACCTTTTCCCCAACATGGAGCTCTCACAACAACATGATGCTCTGGCCCTGATTACTGTGGACTTCATTTTTTTTTTTCTCTCGTTATAACAGCATTCACATTAGGAGATCCCGTAATGGAGGTACCCAGGAGTGGGAGCTGATGAGTCCAGTCTTAGTGGGATCCTCTGGTCTGCATGGTTGGCTCCTTCCATCCTTTGATCGCTCCCTAGTCTCTGTCTCCTTATCCGGTCTGTGTTTCCTGATCTTACTCTAAATGTTACAGACTCCCTTACACTTTTTGTTTCTACCAATAAAACATAAAGTACAAAAGATCCTCAATGCATTTACCTCTAGAAGATCTCTCACCAAACACATTATATATACTTAATTCTTTTTTTATTGAAGTATAATAGACATACAATATTATATTAGTTTCAAGTGTACAACATAGTGGTTCAATATTTTTATAAATTATGTAATGATTAATTCTTAACCTGTAAATCTCAATATTTTAATACAACAAACTCTCTTTTCATTAACATTATACATAACTTTTGAATACACATTATCTCATTTACTCTGCTTAACGACGCAACTTTGTTCATCTTAGTATTATCCCCATTTACAAATTTGAAAAACCTCAGGCTCTGAGAGAGTAATGGCTTTGCTTCAAGTCTCCATGTTGATAAGGGAGCAAAATGAAAGCAAAACAGCAACAATCAAAACAACAGGTATTTGTTGAATGTCTTCTATATGCTAGGCACTGTTCTAGGCACTTGAGATACATCAGTAAACAGAATAGATAATGAGTAATATTGGTGAGAAGAGAATTTATTGCATTAAAATATTGGAATTTGTAGGTTAAGAATTCAATAATTATATAATGCATTTGGTAAGAGATCTTCTAGATTCCATTGTAGAGAGAGAGACAGACAACACACATAAAGGAATCGCACAGAGATTTAAAAGGTAGTGTGTAGAGCAGGGTAGAGGGGGTCAGAAGTATGGGGCATGGAGCCAGATTGTAATTTTAACAAGTGTGGCCGGAGTGGGCTTCACAGAGAAGGTGATATTGGAGCAAAATCTTGGCTATCTAAAGGAAGAGTGTTCCAGGCAGAGGGGGCAGCTGGTGCAAAGGGCCTAAGGCAGGAATGTCGCTACCATATTCAATGGAGGGAGGCAGCCAGTGGGCTGGAGCGGAGTGAGCAAGGGAGAGGGTCACGGGAAATGAAGTTGGAAAGCTCTTATAGGGTGATGATCACATAAGGGCTTGTGTCCCAGGTCTCTGACTCCAAGTCCAGAATTATTTTTACTGTAATACCCAGAAGAAATGAGAAGGAGCTCTACCCATCAAGAAATGGTTTTACAGTTAAATATAAAGATGGAGCCCAAGGTTGGTCCTGGGCCCTCTATCATCCACATGAGGAAGTTTGGATGACATTTCAGTTCTAATTATTTCCTCATCCCATCAGGGTAAGGCGATCTGTGCACTGTGGATAAAGCATTAGTCACTTCTGGGTAACTTTTAATGAGCATGACCTAGAGTCTGCGTGTATTTTCCCCTATAGTGAAAAATCAGTTTAAATCTTAAAGGAAAAGCAGGAAATGTTTTGAAGTTTCCCCATCAGTCATTAGAATAGCGTTTTGGGGATCTTCAGTTTTCTTCCCTGTGCCTTACTGGCCTGAACCAATTCTTTTCTACGTTGCACAAGACAGAGAGAAGCTTGGTATAATGGGAGACAGATATTGCAATATCCTTGACCTTTATTTGAATTTTATCTCCCCTAGGGGAAGAATTTGGAGGCACAAAACTTGCTTTATGATGGTGGTAACAAATTGGCAGGAAGATTCTAGCTCACGATAGTTGGAATAGAATGAGGTGCATGTGTTTGTTGGAGAGAAATGCCTTTATGCACAGGCCCTAAAGGGAGAGACAAAAGCAAATGCACTCAGAGCTGAGAGCTGGGGAGAGTGGCTGCCTCCCAGCTGTCCTAAGTTTGACCCTGCTGCTCGGGCAGCCCCAGTGCAGCCACCGTGCAGAAAGTCTTTAAATAAGCGTTCGTACACTAGGCACACAGAACTGTTGCCCTCAGCATTGACTCTGAAATTCATGACGGTCGTAAATGCCGGTCACAGCACACAAACTCCAAGTTACTCTGTTGGAATGGGAAGTTTATAGGACGAGACACAGGCAGGATGGGGATAATTTTTAAAGTTTACTCTCAGGTACAGATAATTTACAAACTTCATCCTACGTAAAAGTGTAATCCTTTCTTTTGGGGGCGTGAGCTTGAAGTTAGAGGCGGATTCAAATCCCAGTGGTATCTTTATTGGTAAAGAAGCCACAATAGTGGTGACCTCTAAGGGGGGTAATGACTGAAAAGGAGTTTTGTGGGGCGATAGGAATGTTCTATATCTTGGTCTGGGTCGTAGTTGCATGGGTTCATGCATATGTTCAAAGTCATTGAGTTCTATACGTAAGAACTGTGTAACTTACTTTAGCCAAGTTATATCTCAATTAAAAGAAAAAGTGGGGGAAGAGGAGGTGGAGGAAAGAAAGAAACACAGTGAGCTTCCCAGAGCCAAAAGTGTTCAGAGTATGAATGACCATTAGGAAGCTTATAAAGATTTCTTTGCATTAGGACTTTAGGATTAAAAGATCCGTGTTGGGCTCCTCACCTTGATAAACTACACAGAGGCCACTTGGATCAGAGCAGTGCTTCAGGAAGAGCGGTGTAAGGCTGCATGTTTTGTAATGCTGAACTCTAGAGAGAGGGAGACTGAGCAGGAGGTTTCTGGAATGGTCTAGAGGTTTCTGGAATGGTCTAAAACAGGGTTTCTTAACCTCAGCACTCTTGCCATTTTGGACCAGAAAATCCTTTGTTGTGTGAAGCTGTCTGTGAATTACGCAATATTTAACAACATCCCTGGCCTCTACCCACTAGATGCCAGTATCACCCCTGCAGTCATGACTGAAAAATGTCTCCAGACTTTGCCAAGTGCTACCCTCTGGGGGTGGGGGCAAAACTGCCCTTGGTTGAGACGACTGGTCTAGAAGATCAGTGACTCCAGTTCATCAGGAAGTAGTTGGGAGAAAAGCACTCCAGAATCACCAAGGGGGCCTTTAAAAACTAAAGATGCTCCCTCTCTGTGCCAGATACCATTGTCAGCCAACTTAATTCTCAATCCCCTTCTCTATGAGCTCCAGCCAATTAAATGTAAGTGATAGTCTTTCTGAAGATGCTTTTCTTTATTTCTGCTGAAATATAAACATGATGGCTGGAGCTTCAGCAACCATTCTGCAACCATGAAATCAAAACCAAGAGAATTCTGGATACTTTGGCACTGCATTTTGGAGTGAATGGAATCAGTTCCAGCTACTGCCTAGTTGCAGACTTTTCAAAATATGGAAAAGTAAGTAAATAAACCCATATTTGTTTAGATCACTCTGGCCAGGGTTTTTGTTATTTGTAGTCAAGAGCATTTGTGACTGATGTACTTTCCTCCAAGTGTCTCCTACGTCCTTCATCACTTTCGCCACGAGGATCACTGAAGTGAGCCACAACTACAAATGGGAATGTGTTCTATGTCTCAGGAAAAAAGAAAGTTTGGTCTGGTTTGGAGACTCCTAACCCTAACTGCAACCTGAATCTCCTTGGAAATTAAAAATAATTATAATAATAATATCAATGACAGGGTCTCTCACCCCAGACAAATTACCTCATCCTATGTAAAAGTGGGTGAGCTTCCATTTCCATGTGTCCAGCATCTGTTAGCTACATCCGTCCCTTCAGATGTATGCAGGTACAAGTGGGGTGAGGATACAGTCTCTGAGACAAGCCAATGCCCACTTCCCACATCGCCAGCCCCGCTAGGCAATACCTGATGCTCCAGCTGGTCCATGCTCTCCTTCTCAGCTGCCACATCTCCCTGTCCTCCTCCTCTTACTGTCCCGATTGCATTTTCCTTAGTGTGAGGGTAATTTGGGAGCTTTCTATCTTTGTATGTGTCCACTCCTGGGGGAGTGAGTGTCTTTGACCTCATTCACCATTATTTCCTGCAGTGCAGAACACAGCATCTCGCCAGGAGTAAGTGCTTAGTAACCAGGCACCAAAGTTCAGATGTGTCTTCACATCCACTGCTTTTAGCCCCAAAGAAAGATGCTCCAAAGGGAGCCCCTTGGCACCAGTTATAGTCCCATGACCCCTGACTACAGGGGCCTTATTTCTGTGTCCCATTGGGATGGTCTGACATCTCAGAAAGAGGGCAGGAGAGCGTGGTGGTTAGGGGCAGGGCGTGCTGGGGTAGCAGAAGCAAGGGGTTAGGAGAGTGGGCTGTGAGATCGGGCAGCTCTGGTTTCGAATCCGTCTTTTTTGTCCTGGAACAAGTTACTCAGCCCTTCTAAGCCTCATATGCCAAGTGGGAATAATGGGTTACATGAAATAACGCATGTCCGGGCCAGGTACATAGTAAGCACCTCGGGCAGTATCACTCCCAAGAGGAGAAAATTGGTCCTTGGAGGCCACAAATCCTACAGATTGCAATGGTCTGTGGCCCTCCAAGTGGCCACCGTACATAACCAGCTAATTAGTACATCTGTGGTATTAAATTTTCATGGGGAGAGGTGGTTTGGAAAACACTGTCTTAAAGGTCTCCTTAAAAGCAGGGAACAATAGAGGAAAAAAGGCCAGGCCACACTGGATCAGAGCCTTTGGATCAATGTGCAGCTTCCAGTCCTGCTCTCTGGTTCAGAGCCTACATCCTGCCCCGACCCTCGTCCAGGCCAGTTCCAGGCAGCACACTGGGGTATGAGCTCCCTGGGCCAGGCCCCAGGCTTCATCTCTCTCTCTGTTTCTTGTTTCACGAACCAATGACCCAAGAACCAGCAAAAAAAGCATTTACTTCAAACCCGATGAATTGTAGCTTTTCTAGGATTTATTTACCCTCCTCCACCCCCTCCTTCACTTTGTCTTATATTAAGTTCTTTGGCTTGTACACTTTCAATAGCTTTTTTCTCCTGAAACTTCTTTTGGTTGTTCTTAAAACGGCCTTAAAGAACCCCACAAGGATTACCCCTCTCTTTGGGGGCAGTTCCCGGAGCTCTGTGCAGTTGAGGAGATGCTTCATCTCTTATTTCTCCAGGATGCTACGAATCAGGGAAGAAGAGTCGGGTGATTGTAGAGGTAAAGGCTTTTTCCAAAGCACGGTCCCCAGAAGAAACACCTTGAGCCAGAAAAACAGAAATGAAAACGATGCCCAGAAGTCACGAAGGATAGATGCCATACTGGGCAATCCCCCTGCCCTTTATGGAATAGGAATACGTGGATTTAGTACAGAGTTACAGACCTGCTCCATCCAACAGAGCACTCAGGAGTGTGGCTTGCAATTTTCATGCTGGTGTGTGACTTCATTTTCCTCTATGTTGCTTTTCCTAATGTTTGCCTGTGTACTCAATAAATCACATTTATCTAAACCCCTCATCATCTCGCAGCCTCTGCCGCACACCTCGTGTGGGAGATGCCAGCTATCTTCCCATGTTGATACTTGAAAATTCAGCATTAATTACAGTGATTCCTTCTCCTCATCCAAATGGGCACATGCAGAAAGCAGTGAAAAGTTTGTGGGTTCTTTTCTCCACGAAGAGCCTAAAGAAGTTTCTTAATTAACTATGAAATTAGCCAAGATTGGGCTTATTTTTTTTTTGTTTGGCAGATTGCCTCAGTGCAAAAAGATCTGGCTACTGAGTAAAGGGAGTAGATGACAGCATTTGTAGCATGTCTAAATAGTCAGAATTAAGAGTGTTCTCCTTGTCATTATTTGAGCCAAAAACCAAAAAAATGAGAAAAGTGGTAGAACCATCACCCACTAGCTCTGTCCTTGTCCCCGAGATTCCAGCAGCAGAGGAAATGTTAAATTCTGGAGTGATGCTGTAAGTTCTTTAGTCTTTATAGGCCGTATATAAAGGAAGCCATAGATATATATATGCCATGTGGGGGGTTCTGCGGGGTGCTCACTGCTCAAAATAATAACTACTATCAATTTGTCACTAGCAGTGTGCTAGGCTGTCTGCTAGGCACATGGTATGAATTACATCCACACTGTGTGTGGCATAGATTCGGTTCTTATCTCTGCTTTAGATACGAGGAAACTGAAGCTTAGAGAGGTTAGCTAAGAGAAGCTTGAAGGCAGTGGAAGGAACCAGTTCTTAACCACAAAGCTATCACGCCGCGAAGAGTTGGACTGCAGGTAACGGTTGATTCTCAAAAGACAGGGCTCTCCAGGCTCCTGCAAACCTTACCCTTTCCCTCTGCTTTGGCCTCCTGGTGTAACCAGGGAGAATGGTACAACCCCACTGAACAGACACCACGTCACTGCCGTGGTGCCCAGCCTGAGCAGGACCTCTGGTACAATTTGGGCAAGTTTCACCTCTCAGATCCCTCTTCTAACCTTTCCCCAAGCTCCCGAGGGCACACCACCCCCTCCTCTTCATTAAGAAAGTGGAGATGGGGCTGGCCTGGATGCGCAGCGGTTAAGTGTGCACGTTCCGCTTCGCCAGCCCGGGTTCGCCGCTTCGGATCCCGGGTGCAGACATGGCACCGCTTGGCACGCCATGCTGTGGTTGATGTCCCACACATTAAGTAGAGGAAGATGGGCATGGATGTTAGCTCAGGGCCTGTCTTTCTCAGCGAAAATAGGAGGATTGGCAGCAGTTAGCTCACGGCTAATCTTCCTCAAAAAAGAAAAAAGAAAGTGGAGATAATAGGGCAAGGACTCCCCCTACTTGCTGCTCCACACCTGCCGACAAATCCAGGCTGCTGCCACGTGCAAAGCACTAGGACACAGGGGTGACAAGACTGTCCTTGCCTCTGCCTCCGGGAGCCACGTTCTGCTCCCAAGAATCATCTCATTCTGAGGATCCCATCCTCGAAATCCTCACTGCATCCCCGCCCCTCTGCATTCAGGCCCTCATCTACTCTAGACTGGGCCACTGTCACACCCAGCACGCAGGTGTCCTGTCCCTGGCCCTTCCGTGCACGACACCAAGCTATGTTTCTGCAACTCAGCTCTGGCCCCACCACTTCACCGCTTACACCCCCAGCGGCTCCTTGATGCCGAACCTCAAAGCCTGTAGCAGTGACAGCCACACCCTTCACAATCTGGCCAACGTGCCATCATGAATCCCCCTCTGCAGCCCCAGGGGAGCACGCTGTGTCCCGTCGCAGTGGCTCCTTCACACCCTCCACACCTGTCCTTTTGCCTTGTTCTATTCTTTCCTCTACTTTTAAAATTCTAATCCCTCCCTCAAGACCCAGTTTAAATCGTCTTCAGCAAAGAGGGAGTTACTGGCGGGAATAATTTCCAGAAGGGGATGAAGAAGCAAGAAGCTTTACACAGACTGATGGATTGCGAAGCAACCTGAAATGGTGAATAATTCTCTGGGAGAGGAAGCATTTAGGATACTGTGATGAAATAATTCCAGCACCTAGGACCACTTCGACAATCAGAGAATTTGTCCTCCCTCCACTAGATGGCGCCTCTTAATTTAGGAGACAAACCTCAGAGCAGCCTTCCCTTAGCTCAAAGTAAGTATTACGACTACATTTCCTTTATGGTGATTACAGGAGCTGTCCACACACCACTCACTACAATGTAAACGCTAATCGCGGGAATAAGTATTCACAAGGTAGATTCATATATGCAGTCGGGCGTCAAGGAGCCACAGGATCAATATTAAAATCTGAGCCTGAAGTAGGTCCCCCACTCCACCCAACCCCACCCCATTACTTTCTGGTCCTGGGAGATACATTTCTTAGTCACATAAGCAAGCAGCTCTCAGCCTGCTGATGCCCAGAGTTCAACCCATTTTTCTAAACAGTTCTAAGCGAGCAAGTTGGAGCCAGAAATGGCTCTGTTTGACCCAACTGCGGAGTAGATGAGCGTGGCTTTGACATGACTCGGGTCCCTTCTCTGATTGTTTCCGCCCCCTTCCACCATCCTGATTCAGAACCCAAAGCCTTTGCTTCTAGGGAAGTCAATAAACTCTCCAGCTGGGGCAAGCCCACTTATTTTTACTGCGTGTTAAATGTATTTGTAGAACAATAATCCTACGGTGTTCCAATCCCAGACTCTTTTAAAGTGATAGAGAGATTCTTTCCTTGTGGGCGGAGATGCATATTTGACTCACTCCCATGAATTCTGGTCTGATCGCATCTTACTCCTGTCATTTTGTTTTAGTGCCCAGAGAGTTTCATCGGAATTCACTCTTATCTTCAGCCTCAGCACAGAGCTGCACTGTCTAAGTGTGAGTGCCTCTTTATGGTCATTCCAGGAGAGAAAATATGGTTCTCTGTAGAAACTTCATACATTAAATAAGCCAGGTTTGCAAACATATGCCCTAAGACACTGGAAACGGAGAAGCCTCGTGCAGTCAGCAGATTATTGAAGGACCTTCTCAGCCAGGTCATCAGTTTTCTTCAGCCATTTCAGGGCTGGAGATCACAGTGAGGTCAGTCCATCAACCACGTTTTGCCATCTGCCCCTAAAGGGTCACAAAGCACACCCATATATTTAGCTACTAATAGCTGTATTTTTTACTTTAAGACCCAGCTTAGATGTCACTTCTTCCAGGAAGTCTTCTGTGAATTCCTTTCCCAGATAAATGTTTCCTTAGCACAATTAAAGTATGTAGCACTACGCTTACACAGAGGATTATAATTGATTATGAGGTTGGTTAATCTCCTGAGGGCAAGAATTTTGCATTGTTCATCCTATTACCCAGCACAATGCCTGATACATGGCAGAAGGGGATTGATGAATTATTCAATTAACAGGAAAAATAATAAACTGTACATTTCCTGGAGGAGAGGGAGAGTGTCCCCATGTTTATGGGTTGGGACATTTCACAGCCTTTGTTTCAAGGCTGATTTGTGTACTTGTAGGTTAAAGAAACTATTGGATTCCATCAATGTGATAAGAAATAACCAGGTGATTCAGTCAGTTTAATCAAAAACTGGATAAAAAAAGTAAAAATCATTCTGCAATAACTCAAAAATTAATGAATGATAATGTACATGACATTGTATTTAAAAAATGCTCCCAAAATGTTATTTCTTTGCTTCTCACAACACTTCTATTGAACAGGTTAGATCAGGGGTCTTTTTACAGATGAAGGAATTGAAACTCAGAGAAGTTGACCGACTTGAGGCAGTGAAAGCTGGAGTCAAGACAAGATCTTCTGGTTCCAAATCCCATGCCCGTTCTGCGACGTCCCTGAGTTCACTGACCACCCCCGGCTTCAGCTCACTGACCACAGGCTGCTGGACTCGTCTGGCCAGTTGATAGGGTGATTTGAACGGTTAATGTTAGAGTCCTGGGCCAATAAATCAGTTCTCCTATTGGCTCAGCCACTTACTAGCTGTTAGACCTTAAACAAGTCATTGAAATTTTGTCTCAGCCTTCAGTTCCTGGAGTCGAGATCAAAGAGAAAGTTGGGATAAATATACTTAAACCTCAGGCAGGTAGAGGGTTCAACATCATCCCTATCATCATCACGATAACAATAATACCTATCATTTATTCTCTTCCAACTGTGTGCCCTCATTGTGCTTAGACCTTGGCATGTAATAACTCATATTGCTCATAATTCTCATAATCTAGAGTAGGTACTGGTATTGTTCCTATTTTACAGATGCAGAAACTGAGGCATAATAAGGTTAAGTAACACATCTAGTCAGTGAAGGAGGAAGGATTAAAATTCAGGTCGTGTGGCTTCAGAGTCTGTGTCCTACGGCATGGCAAGCACTTAGCCTGATGCTTGACACAGCAATGCTCAATAAATATGGCTCTTACTATTATTACTAAATGAAAATTTTACCAGTTTATTGGGGGAGCCCTATACTACTGTCATAGTCAATGAAAAGGGGGCATAGGATTCCTTTATCTGGAAAGATAAAAACTTTGGGGGCTCCCCTGGGGGCTGAGCCCCCATCCGAGTATGCCGAAGCCCGAAGCCAAAGTGCACAATGTAACAACTCCTGCCACTGCTTGCAAAGCCAGGCGAGCTATTAGTTCATGTCAAGCTGTTATTAAGAAGTTATTTTTGTAACAAAAATACTGTCTTCATTTAATTTCTATGCAAATACAAGGAAGTCAACACAAGTATAGTTTATTTAAAGATGTTCTTGTAGGAATTTAATTTGTCCTTTTGAAGAAGCAACGGAGGAAAGGCACAGAGATGAGCAAGACATTTAGGAAGTGTTCTGAGCTGCTGATAAAGAAAGGACAGCTTCTTTCTGGCTTTGAATACAACACCAAACCCTCCTCTCACTTGACCAAGGACAGAGAACACGAGTCTATAGCGGCCAGTGACACCTGGAGATAACGTCCAAGGCATCCATCTCCGTGGTGCAGTTACCATAAAGCAAACCCCAGTACATGACTGGTTGCCTTGAAATATGAGAACAGTGACTGCAAAAGACAATGTGCAGTGCGTGCCAGTGTTGTCAGAGTGCCCTGGAGTGGGGCTTGTTAAGACTAATGGGTATAGAAATGCCCAAGCACAATATTTTGAGAAGCAACACAGTATAGAAGAAAGGACATTGTATTTGGGGGGACAGAAATTCAGAGCCTGAGCCCAGCTCCACCCATGCAGATCATGTCCCCTGGACAAGTCATTAGCTTTCTTCAACCTCAGTTTCTTTTAGAAAACAGAAATCGCCTTAACTGTTTCTTAGAGGTACTATTCGTTTTGAAAAGCATGAAATAGAAGTCATGAAAGCACTTGGCAAACTATAAAATACTCTTTGAATTGCAAGACATTTTCATTCACTCTTCATAAAAAAGGGCAGGCGTTTAATATGAAATGTCAAAACACCTGGAGGGATAAGTACATTAACAATGGTATGAATTCTGCTGTCTTTTATGCAGGTGTCATCTAATTCTTGTTATATTGATCGTACCGTATACTTGAAATTACATTCAGGTTATGTCATGCAAATTATAGTCAGGGACAAACGTATTGAGCAGAAAACGAAGTGATTTAATGTTTAATGTGTAACAGATCTAAATTGACAGCAAATCCCTGAAAGGGCTTATTCAGACTATTATACGATAGTAATGAAAAATGATTCAATCCCGTTATAGTTCTGGAAGAAAAAGACGAATTACAAACTTCTGGGGGGAACAAAAAGAGAGTTTCCTAAAAGCTTTTGATTAAGTCCTGATCACTCTTGCCTGACTTTGATGCAAATCATTGCCCATCTAAAGTTCAAAGTGTATAATGCATCAACTTTTACAGTAATATGTGTGCGATGATACGCAAAACCAGGATCTTCTTGGATTCTCCTTTGAAAATGCAAGAAGTCAGAATTTATTACGAGCAGGTGGGCACTGGACATTATTGAATCCTTCTCACACACCAGCGCGGTTTTTGTGGGAAATTGGCTGTACCCTGGCTGAAATACACATGGATTCTGAAAATGAGCATGCGTATGGGAAAACATGATCCATTGCAGATGAAAGATTTATTGGTTTGCCTCTTGTGACCCATCTGGTAGCAAAATTAATGGCTGTTTAGAAGCTATAAATTTAGACAAATCTTTGTAGATGAGAACTCATGTTTACCCATGCTGTATATTAAGTGGCCTACGAAACAGCTGAACCATTGAGAAGCATCCTTTCCTGACTCTAATTTGTACACAGTAGCCCTATTTCCTTGGAAACATTCTTTATTTTCTAAGGAGTAAATCCACTGCAAATACTCTAATAAACAAACAAACAAGCAATACTGTGTAGGCCCTGCAGGATGAACCAGATCCCGCAGCACCATTCCTGGGAAAAGTTTAGAGGAAAGGGATTAATTTCCTGTGTAATGGACCTGAAGGAAGAGCCTTGTCAAACTTGTCTCCTTCCCCTAATAAATTCGATGCGATGAGATTTTTAAAAATCTTAGACAAATAGTAAGAATTTGGGGGACCATTGTGGAAACTATTTTGGAATAGACCAGCTGGAGAATTCCTTCAATTTGCCCCTCTGTAATGTGGCAAGAGAGTAATAATAGTTAATCTCTGAGGTTCCTTCCAGTTCTGACATCCCTTGGTCCTACGATTCCACAAGATTTAGGTTTACCTGTCAGGTTTGCTGCCTCCTAAACCCATGGATTTATGATAAGTTTCACAAACTTAAATGTCTTAATAGGCCAAGTGAGCAATAGAAATGAATATTTGATCAGATGGCAACTGTGGAGAACAGAGGAATTCATGCCCCTTCTAAATGGGGTGTTATGGGTTGAATTGTGTACTCCTCAAATTCGTATGTTGAAGTCCTAACACCCAGGACCAAAGAATGTGATCTTACTTGGAAATAGGGTTGTTGCAGACGTAATTAGTTAAGATGAGGTCGTACTAGGGGAGGCGACTAGTTCAATATGACTGATGTCCTTATAAAAAGGGGGAATTTGGACACAGACATGCACACAGGGAGAACATCATGGAACATAAAAGCAGAGATCAGAGTGATGGGTCTACAAGCCAAGGAAAGCCAAAGATTTCCAGCAAACCACCAGAAGTTAGGAGCGAGGCATGGAGCAGATTCTCCCTCACAGCCAACAGAAAGACCCAGCCCTGCCGATATCCTCATCTCAGACTTCCAGCCTCCAGAACTGAGACAATAAATTTCTGTCGTGTGAGCCACCCAGTTTGTGGAACTTTGTTATGGGAGCCCCAGGAGACTAATACAGGTGACGATGTCGATTAAGCCCCAACCCAATATTGTCAAGTGAGAAATGTTGGTGTACTTCTTCCAATTTTCCAAGAGAATTCAGAAATATGGACTTTGTTCAATATAAAATCTTCCAATTTAAAAATGCTGGCAACAAATACAGAAAACTTAAAAACGTAAAGTAAAGACAAAATCCATCTGGTCCACAAGTTACCGGCTGGAAACCTCTGCTTTAAGGATCGCTAAATCTACCCCCAAATTATCTTCTTCAACATAATTTGAAGAATTATTTTGATATTCTTATCCATCTCTACTTTGGATTAGTGTCTGAGAAGGCTCCCAATACAATGCTCATGGGTTATTTGGTGTGCTAATACATAGAACCGAAATCATCTCTTTCTGGAGCTCAAGTTGGTTAGATTCATTTATTGATTTTCGAACTTCTGAGCGTGGAAATTCTATTTTCAAAATTAATCTCATGAAACTCAAAAACAAAAGTGAAGTCTCATTGTGTGTCTTATTTCATGTGTTCAAACTTATAACATTATTTATTATAAAGGTGATCAATAAGAATGAAAGACCCTTTGATTAATAGAAGTACCTGAAACTAGAATCCGTGTAATCCTTTAGGAATTTCATCATCCAATTATTTTGCGTATTTTGTTTTGATTTATAGTTTTGAAAACTCCTTAGTTCATACAGATGAAGTGGTCGCAAAAAATAACAAAAGGTTAAGTGGTTCCCTTGAAATCTTTGGGTTTCTTCAGTGTAACTGATTCAAAAGCTTGAAAAAGGAATAATGGAGAATTTTTACTGCTCATACAATATCATATACAGAAATCAAAGAGAAGCACAGAACTTCTGTGTCAAGTAAATGAGTGAGTCGGGCTGTGCTTCAATAAAACTTTATTTATAAATAATTAAATTCAAATTTCAATAAATTTCACATCATGATATTTTCTTCTTACTCACAGGCTGTACAAAAACAGGCGATGGGCTGTACTTTGCCGTCTACTGCTCTGGAGTATCCATTAAAAGAATTGTTTAAAAGTATATAATCTGCAAGCTAAAAAAGGGAAATATGGAAGAATAAAAAATTCTCAATCAATCTAAAAGGAGGTGAGAAAGGAGAGAAAAGAAAACATAGAACAAATGGGACAAACAACACTTAATAATATGGTAGACAAACACAAATATATTAGTAAGTACATTAAATATAAATGGACTAACTGACTTGATTAAAAGAAAAAGGAATTTTCAGACTAGGAAAGAAGAAAAGCCCAACAATGAGTGACACACACAGAACATTAGCTTACAAAAAGGATGAAAGTAAGAGATACACCATTCAAACACTATAAAAAGAAAGCTATATTCATATCAGATAAGGCATACTTTGAGGCAAAAAGCATCACAAATGATAAAGGGAGACATTTCATAATATTCTGCTTCAAGTCATGGGGAAGATATAACTATCCATAATTTGCACGTACCTAAAAGGATAGCCTTATATAATATAAAGCAAAACTTGACAGGACCACAGAACAAAAACAAATCCACAATTGCCGAAGAGAAATTAATACAACTCTATTGGTTACCAATAGAAGAAGCGGACAAACATTCAGTAAAGATTTGGAAGACTTCACTAACATCATTAGAAACAGGATTAACTTACACATATAGAACGTTGCAGGGAAGAACTGAAGAATGCATAGTCTTTTCAAGCACACACAAAACATTTCCAAAACATTAAGAAATAAGCTGTCCCTTTAAGCAAGTATACACCAATTTCAAATAATTATAAAAATCATTGACAATGTTCTCTGATCATAATACAATGAAGATATAAATCTATAAATCAATTATAAAATAGATAACTATAAAATCTGCATGGTTGAAAATTTAAAAATATACTTCTAAATAAACCCCTGGGTTAAAGAAGAAATCACAATACAAATTACAAAATATTTTGAATTGTATAATAATTAAAAATGCATATAAAATTTGTAGGATACAGCTAATGCCATGCTGAGGGAATTTCATAGCCCTAAACACAGGCTTTATTAAAAAATAAGAAAGCTTGAACACTGATCAATTAAATATCCATCTCAATAAGTTATTTTTAAAAACCAAGAAATTTAAACTAACGAAGCATTATATATAGAAGCATTTATAGATATACACGTATACATGGGTTTACATACACATGTTTCCTTGCTCTGTCAACCAAGAGAGCTTAGAAGCAATGACACTCCAGTAGCACTGTAGCAATCAGATCTTGGATTCTAACACCATTCTCCAATAAAAGGAACCAGGGCTTCCTGGAGAAATGCTGATTCTAGGCAGCGAATATAGAAGATGAGCCTGGAACATCTTGTAATGCCAAAATGTAAGGAAGAGATAAAAAAATAACCAACGAAACCCATGATGATGGGGTATTTCAAGGGACACAGGAGCCTCTGAAAGAGCTCTCAATGGCCAGAGCCAAAACAATTTGAGTAACAAAATAAAGCAGTATTAGATTATAGCCCAAAGTATTAAATAAATATCCATGAGTCCATGCAGATAGAAATAAATGATTGACTAAATAAATAAGAGGGAGAGAATAGACAAATCTCTCACGCAGAATTCCAAATAATTTATGTAGTCACTCTACCTTCAGGGAACATAACTCCTCATTCCTTAAGTGGGGGCTGCACATAGTGATTTCCTTCCAAAGCACAGAGTATGGATGGCGGTGGAGGAAAGAGTACTTGACAGTGGAAATCAAGGTCAACATCAATGGTCATAAGTCATGTTGATACCCTTGGTATGATGTAACAAAAATGGTACTCTGCCTCCTTGGTCTCCATCTAGTGATGCTTCCGTCTCCATAGAGAACTTCCAGAATGCCCATGGAAGAGAGAGCATTGCGATTCATCCTTGCTCTTCAATGCCTCAGAAGGGAAGTGATGCCTGCCATTTTCTCTTAGGACCCATTGCCAAAACTAGTCACATGGTCCCAGCCTAACCAAACAGGAAATGAGAAATGCCAGGGAGCCCACAGAGAAGCCAGTGAGCAGTACTCTTTCTGCATCTTTGGGTTTTGGAAGCAGAAGAAATGGATCTTGTGTCTGACCAGCTTCTGAAACTGGCACGTGAACCCAAAGACAGTAAGCTGAAATATTTAGGGCTTCAGGGCTCTCTGGGGCATAGCCTTAAATCAGCCTGATAGATTTTTTTAATCCACCAGACTGCAAAATTTTTGCCTCTTTTTCACTTCCTAATCTCCTGGCAGTGATGTATGTCTTGCCACCAAGTAACAGTCGCCTGCAGGGGTATATTACTAATGATGTAATTGGTGCTTGAATTTTTATTCAAATTCTTACATATCTATGCTTTGGTATTTTTCGGAGAGATCTTGATAATTTTGAAATAAGATTTATTTTCTTTGAAACAAAAATTCAATTTTAAAACAGACTGAAGTCTGATCCTAAAGCAAAGAATGTGTATTGTAAATCAGCAAATAGCAAACATCATTATCATATTTCTGTAGGTGGCATCTTAAAAATGTTCGAAAGCCATAGATGGCCGAATTTTTAGTGCTCTCAACACCTTTTCAAAAATAATTGACCTTCTTCCCTCCCTCCCTTCCTCCCTTCATCTCTTTCTTCCAGAATAATTCAGTCCAAAAGCCAGAGGGGTTGAGGGCCCACGCAAGGAAGGTGCATCTAGAGCGCAAACTGGCTTTCGAGAGAGGACCTGGATCCCACGTGAAGAAGGTGAGCTGAGCAAGGGTGGTGGCACCTGGATGGAGGGAGGTGGCCCACGTGTGGAGGACCTACAGTCAGGAATCCCAGCTCTGTCCTAACCAGCTGTGCAGTCATGGACAAGATGCTTTGTCTGAGTCTCAGCTTCTCTGTCAATAAAATGAGACACTGACCTCGATCAGTGACTTTCACATTCTGCTTGGCGGTGCCTCAGAAGCCAGAGAGGGTATCAGAGGGAAGACCAGGGCAAATTTCCAGCCTCCTTCATCCCTGGCCCTGCGAAGAAGCTCCATTGTCTTCTGTTCTGTGATTCAGACCGGTCTCAACGTATGATTTTGTTTGATACAAGTTTCTTTTGGTAAAAAAGTAAGTAAAGCAAAACTTGAAAACCTATATTCTAAAAACCAGTCGGCATGGTCGTTTTATCTCTGGGGCTTTTGCTTGGACATTTTACTGAAATACGTGTCAACTCTTCATGAACACTGCGGAGACCTACATAAGAAAAGCAGAAGTGCCTGGACACCAAACAAAGGGTTTCCGTCTACACAATGGGAAAATCATAGATAAGTTCACTACAGATCCACAGCGATAGTGCGCACTTCCACACCCTCATAAACAAACCCTATTTACCACCATGAGGGAAGGATGCCAAAAGAGAGCAAATCCATTTAGCTGAAGCCGTTGACAGGGAAAAAGAAAATCTAATGCATTGTCCAGAATGTCATGGACACTCCCAGCCTCCTAAGAATATTCCATACACACACATGCACACACACATGCACACACTACCACACACAGAACAGTTAATCAGCAGCAGAGCTTATTGATAGGAGTGTGGGTGAAAGATTCAGACTAAAAACGCTGTTAGAATTCACGATGTCAGTGGTTGGAAAAGTCTAATACATCATAAAGTTGCAGCCATTAAAGTGAAATAAAAGGCTCAAGATTTCCTTTAAGGTATTATTTCTGCTGAGGTCCAGGAAGCAGAAGGATGTACCCACAGCCACGCAGTTCCTGTTGTAATTGGCGGATGTGGGAATAGAGACCAGGGGTCCTGTCTTCTGGCTTGATGCTCTCTTGACTCTGCCACCCCTGCGCTAAGAAGGCTCGTGGAGTGGGACCAAAGGACCATTTGAGGAAGCCAGCAGGAGAAAGATTGTGCTGACTGAACTAACTCCAAGTCATAGGCAAACAGTGACTCATGCACAAGTTTCTGTTTATTTCTCTTGCTATCAAACAAAAAACAAATCCAGACTGAGGTAAGAAGAGACTGTATTCGAAACGATCATGGCAAAGGGGAGGGGGCTACTGCAGTAGGAAGAAGTGACCACTGCCATAGGGAGACCTCTGACCAGCAGACCTACAGCATCTCAAAGGTCAGCCAGAGAAGAGGTTTCCGTTTATGGGGAGGAGTAAGCAAGTCTAGAAAGAACCAGGTGGGGGGCAGTGGGAGGAGAGGAGAGCTGTCATTGGTCAATAGATCAGAGGACGGTTTACCGTGAGGTCAGCCTATTCCTCAGGACGGGCCCTTAAGGAGGGGCTGTATGCTGGCTCAGGCTGAGGGTAGGGCAAACTTCAGGGGCCCAGGGCAAGGAGAGAATCTTAACGAAAACTTGGTCAACAAGCGTGTTGTTGGGTTTCATCGCAGATGTTTCAGCTAATCACTTAGGAGGCAAGGAATAGAAATTTTGAGGGTCTCGAGACTAGTCTGGTCCTAGGCGAACAAGGGAGTCATCTGTGCGTCTTATTTCAGCCCTGTGGGGGGTGAAGCTTCCTTGCAGTAGCCAGTTCCGGAACACAAAGGAGTGGGAGGATTTCTTAACTGCCACCGTTTTCTGGGATCACAGAGTTCAGGTAATGCCAATGTTGTCAGAGCAAAATGAGGCCTGGCCTGGTACCGTTTCCAGTCACCAGGTCGCATTTCTCCACCCACAGCCCTCTCTGTGAAAAGTGCTTTATTTTGAGAAGAGGAATTTATTTCGCAAGATTCCTTTTATTGAACCAAGTCTAAAAGTGGGTCCGGTGGCTGCAATGTCCCTCCTGATAACTGAGACAGGATATTAATTTCAAAATATTGAGACTTGAGCCACCCTGTCCACCGCTTCTTTCAACCGACTATTTTAAAATCCATTTTTTTCATGCTGCCCCTTTTCTGACCTCTGGATAGAAGAGTCCCCACTATGATAAAGCTAGAGGCAGGGTTTCCTAAATCCTGCCTCACGGAAGGCTGATCTGTGGGACCTTGGTGGTCATTACCCAGATATCAGCCGGAGCCTCGCCCCCTCGCAAACAGCACGTTACTTGGCTTAAACCCTCAATTTCACAACTCATAGGAGCGCTGAGACCTCCCTTCTCCTAATTTTTGTAAAATCTCAGGGACTTCTACCTCATGGACATTTGTCCCTTCCCAAGCCAACCTGGACTCAAACTCTGCGCTTTCAAGTTTCCCATAAAAGCCTCATTTGCATGAAGCATTGTGCCAGTCTAGTCATTTTAACGAGGTTTGAGGGGTACAATTCGTATCACACAGCCCTCCCCTAACCTGCTGTTTCTCACTCTGGGAAAACATTTTGTCCCACACCCAGATTTCTGTTTATTTCTTACTTTTCACCCCAAAGCTCTTAACAGCTTATTTTTTTCAAAACAGTTCGTGGCCATACCAGCTTCACTGGGAGCTAGGTTAGGCATGGCCGACTAACGGCGTACATTGCCAAGTATACCCTAAAGCTTTGCTCTTTAGTGTGGTCCAGACCAGCAGCCGCAGCAGCACTTGGGCTCTCGCACATGTGCAGAGTCTCAGCTCCACCCGACCTACTGAATCAGAAGCCCATGTGAATAACACCCCCAGGGGATCATGACACATTGAAGTTTGGAAGCGCTGGTCTAGAGGGTGAGATAATTTGGGCCAGTTCCTTCCACCAGGGAGTCACCTGGTGTAGTGGGTCGAACTGTGTCCTCCTCAAATTCATGTCCACCTGGAAACTCAGAATGTCACCTTATTGGGAATAGGGGTGTTTGCAGATGTAATTAGTTAAGGATATTGAGAGGAGATCGTCTCAAATTTAGGGTGGGCCCTAAATCCAATGACTGGTGTCCTTATTAGAGAAATAACAGGGAGATTTGAGGTAGAGAGACACAGGGGAGAAGGCTGTGAAGAGGAAGGTGGAGGTTGGAGGGATGTATCTGTAAGCCAAGGAATTCCAAGGATTGATGACAGCCGCCAGGAGGTAGGAGAGAGCTGTGGAATGGATTCTCCCTCTGAAAGGAACCACCCCTACAGACACTTTGATTTGGGATTCTCACCTCCAAGCCCACAGTCTGTGGTCTTTTGTTGCAGTAGCCACAGGAAACCAATACCCTTGGTGAAACTGGAGTTTACTTGTATGCGTCAGTGTGGGAGTTCTTTCCATTGGGTTATATCGTCCCTTACTCTACTCATCAATCCTGAGCTGGTGTAAGCTTTGGGGTCTCCTGTGTGGTCAGACTTGTCACCTACTGCCTGCCCAACTCGACCACAGTCTTTTCTTTCTTAGAAGCTCTTCCACTTTCTGACACGCTCACTTTGTTTTCCTCCTTCTCCTTACCTCTTGGGTGACATCTCTCCTTCTGCGTCTGTGTTCTCTCTCACTGAGCTCTCACACTTCCTGCATTTCTGTGTGGGTCTGTTAGAATCTGTCCCAGCCTGCATTCTTCCTACTTTAGCTACTATGAGTTGTTATTGTTGTTCTATGGAACTTCATTCGTTTCCTTTATGGATTAAAGTGGGGCAATTGCCTGGAACTCATGCCCCCTCTATTCTTACCTCGCATGTTTGAGTCAGGGAGAGGGAATCCTTTCTCTCTGGTACTTTCTGCTTCTTTAAGTACCTCTAGACTGCAGGAAGCACGCAAACAACACACACACATATGCAGAGTAATTCCAAAGTCTTCCTTCTGAGATGAGCAGCAGTCCGTTCATTTTAATTCTTTACTTCTCTGCCATATGGTCACAATCAGAGTGGAATGAGCTCACAGTAGTTTTTAGCTTATTTTTATTCTTTTGTTGGAAGATAGTTTCTTGTTACCAAGACAATATGTTGCCTGGTCATCTAAGAATTGCAGACAATGCAAATTTACTTTCAAGATTAAGCAATTGAATATGGATTTATCCTAGTGTCTTGTGCTTAAAAATGCTCTTTGCTTTGGAGTTTATTGAAGAGTTCATGCTCAGTCATCTTGTTTCAGTGAGAGGCTCCATTTGATCTTGATTAATTGATCCTCTGATCAATCAAAATTGTTCCTCTTTTTTTATCTGCTAATACTCTTTTTCTTAAAGTCTGCTTAGTCTGATATTAACATAACCACACCAGCTTTCTTAGGCTTACTGTTTTCATAATATAGTTTTCCAACTTTTAAAAAGTAATTGAAATGTGTTTCTTGTAAGCAACATATAATTGAGTCTTTTATTTTTTAATCCATTTGACACTCTCCGTTTTTTAACTGGAGTGTTTAGTCCATTTACATTTAATGTAATTATTGATATGGTAAAGGTTAAGTCTCCCATCTCAGTATTTGTTTTAATATGTATATAATTTATTTGTAGATGGAATCTTTTAAAGTATTCACTTTTATTAAGCATCGCTGTAAACTTTGAGTTAATTATCAGGCCTTGAAGAACCACACAATCTGAGGGTTATAAGGTATCTTTCAGGACATTTAGTGTTGATCCAGTTGGAAGAAGAGTCATGCAGGGATATGCCAAATCTACGACTGAAATAGGTCATCCTCAGTTCTCAGAAATCATGGAAATTCACTTAATCCTTTTATTTTAGTTCCTTCCTGGAGACCTGAAGTCCTCCAAATATAGGAACACATCCCTGATTTGATGAGAGACAATTACTTTCTCTACAGGCTTCCATCCCTTGCCCCATCATTTCCTATTATTTAAAAAACAAATAAACTTCAATGCATTCTGCATTTTCTGTGTGCAGACACGCTGATGGGGCAAAGAGGAGGAGACTCAAGGCTGTTGAGACCCTGACCCAGGCCTTTGGAAATCCCAGTGTAATGGAACACTTAACTTTTATCTTATTGTATCAGACACTTGACAATATCAGAACCAACTTCTTTCTCTGGACTGAACTACTTTTTTTCCTCTGAAATAAGCAAAGAGAAGGAAATTTCATGACACTAAAAGACCTAAAGAACTGCCAAAGGACTATTTCTTCTGCCCCTTTTTTCTCAATAAAAACAGCAAAATCCAACTACTAGAGATATCTACACAGGTTTCAGCCCTCTCATAGGGAGGTCGATTTCTTCCCATGTCCCAGTTGAACTTGACTCACTCATCTTTTTTAGGGGATGGACAGAGGGCTGTGGGTGCTACTGGACAGCACGACACAAATGACAACTCTATTATCCCATCTGAGATAGTTAAAGGGCAGGACCTGCTCCGTCTTTCCTGGCAAACAGCTAGCACAGCTTTGGGGCAAAGATTTCTCCTATGAACTTTGCAAGCATCACGTGTTCCACTTGGTGCAATGATGAGAAAATTATATTTTAGAGGAAAGTATATATAAGTCCTAGTGGGACTTGATGTGGGCTCGGTGAGTCGAGGAGTTGAAAGAAAGATTTCTTGGACTCTGAAGGTCTGGCAGTAGTGCTCTTTTATTCAGAGAATAGCACGGGGACAGAACCCATGGGCAGTAAGAGCTGCTGGCATGGGGAGAGGACCCAAGGGCAGTAAGAGCTGCAATGGGTTGAGGGCAGGGCTAAATTTATAAGGTTTAGGTATGTGAGTTTTTTCTTTACAAGACAAAGGAAAGATTATGTTAAAAAAAAAAAAAGGTCATTAAAATGTATTCAGTGCAGGTGGGGTCTGGTTATTGGGTGGTCCTATAACTTTACATAAGAATCAGATCAGATCGGATCAGGTCAGGACGTCCTATGCTTCCTGGAGGATGATATAGATCGGTATGTAGGGCAGGTCACCTGGGACTTCTCTCCTTGGGTCAGGGGCAGCCTTGATCCTCATCAGGACTTACTTAAGAACTATTCCACAGTCACAATTTACTATTTCAATTTGTCTCTCATTAGAAAGGAAAACTCATCAATTGTACAATGAGTGTTAAGAGGGCTATAAAGTGGATTGACCACAGGTCTCCTGGACCACCTGCGATTAACTTTCATTTTCACAGAAATGAGATCTCCCAGCCTTGTTCATTGCTCTCTCCTACTAGACGGTCATTTCCATCTTCACTGGCTTTGGATTTGGCTTTGGCTTTGGGTAAACTTGAAGAATACACAGGTTCTACAGCTCAGAGGGCGAACACAAAGTTATATGAGTAAGTCTGCCCTTTCACCTCGACAGGTGGGTGCAGTTGTGTACCCACCACCAGATCTCATGTAATTGAACAGACCTTCTGGCACCTTACAGAAACATTTCACTGAGGGAATCCTGGGGCCCAAGGCCTTGAATGTCCGAACTCCGGGCCTAGGGACCCACCTGCAGAGCCCTTACATGTGACCCACGCAACAAGATCGGCCTGTCCTTTGCTTTCTGCTGGTCTACCTTTGTCATTTCACTCTCTGTTACTGCTGGATTTGGATTGCCATTACTTTCCCCTTTTGCAAGTTCTAGATTTCAAATTTCTTAAGTATTAAGGATCTGATCTAATGAATGTTAAATTGCTAGAGTGCTTCTACCATGGAATCAAAGAGGGAGTTTTACTTCTCTGGGGACTTTCAAGAGCTGGAAACTTCCAGATCATGGAGACTTGAGCCCTTTAAGTGCAGGGATAGGGTCTTGCTCATTTATGCATACCCCTGCGTAAGGTTGATGCTCACAAGTTCTCTGAATCAAATTTAGCCTGCTAATCTCCACTTGATAAATGAAGATGCTGGGGCTCACGAAGTCGACAGACTTTCTTCAGCAGATCAGCGATGGGAGAGCACGGTCAGTGTCCTCCTTGCTAAGTTTGACTTTTATTCCAAATGTAGCTACAGTTCTGCAGCCTCTGAGAAGTCTCTAGAGCTGCCCTAGGTCTATAACTTCCCCAATGAGACAAACTGTGCAGCTGCTTCTGGAAGGAATGTTTTCAGCCCTAAAATGCCACATTTGCTAGGCTGATAGTTACCATTCTTTTTTGTCTTTTGAAATAGTCTTTTCTCCTTTCTGCTTATTCAGCAAATACTCCATTAGAAGGGAATACAAACTGTCTGCCTCCCTTGTAGTTTTTTAACCTCACCATCTTCCTTTTTTGTGCCACGTGCTAACAATTATGCTCCCAGGCCAGGGAATTCTGTTCCTTCTGGAACAGAGGGTGGGCTGCCCTCTCGGCCGCAACAAGCCTCTTGTTCAGATTCGTTCCTCTGGAGCTGGCATCTCTCTTAAGCAATCTCTGTGTCTTCTCATTCCCTGCTGGCTGGCTTGTCAACACCAGTCAGCTCAAGGCTCTTATTGATCTTTGCGTTTGTTTTTCCACAACATGGTTCTTTGTTCTTACTCTGTCGCAGCACAGCAAACCAGCTTCTCTTGGGTGAGGTTTCTCCCCTACTCTGCTTCTTTGTGGGGCCAGGAACTTTGTGGGGAGACAGCTTCACGTCTTAGGGCAGGAATTCTCCACCTCGGCACAATTGACATATTAGGCCGGGTCGTTCTTTACTGGGGGGGCTGTCCTCTGCATTGCAGGATGTTTAGCTACACCCCTGGCCTCTACCCACTAGATACCAGAAGTGTGTCCCATCCCCACGCCCCTATCGCCCATCCCCCCCACTCCACCCCCGCACCCCAGGCTGTGACCACCAAAAATTTTTCCATACATTTCCAAGTGTCCCCTGGGGGCAAATTTGATCCTCTTGAAAACCAGTGCTTTAAAGAACATGTCAGCTGTTCCTTAAACCCAAATACAGACGACAGTGCTCTGATTTTCTACCTGTGTGGGAGCAACTGGGAACTAACACGAGAGTCACGTCGGAAGAATAAGGCTCTGTGTTCAGAAAACACACTCAAATGTAAGCTGCCTTTGTGGAAACGCCAGCGTATTTTCCTGAAAAACAAAAAAACATTTTGTTAGTTTCTTAGCACACACAGAAGCACACTTAAGAAGAGAGCATGAGTCTGCGGCATAATAATAAGCTTTGGCATTTAGGTGCTGTTTTAGAGTTTAATAAAGCTTTCCACATGTATCAGCTCATTTTGGCATGGATCTTCGAGGTACCAAAGGGAAAATTACGATTATTACTATTATTATACTGCTTTGTTAAAATCATCTTCTGGCAACTAAATTCAGCCAGCTTTAAAAACGTCTCCACTGGATTTATTTTTTTGCTGGTCAAATTAAGGGCAGATACCTATTTTCTTTGGTCATAAACTATGCAAAATAGAAATAATTTTATGCGACATTTGCAAATCCTAGTAGGTTAAATCCTGATTGTTTCTCACTGCCTCTCCTTTTTTCTACCCCAAATGGAAAAATCAAGTCAATTATTTTCTACAGGTGGAATAAGTCCCCTTAGCAGAGTAGGAGCAGGAAGTGGTTTTTGCTCTTCCAGAAGTTGCTTAATTCTACATCCTTAATGCTTCTTGGTAATCAGTACACAAAACAGCAAGTGTCCCAGCAGCGTATCATTTCCAGCACTCTCATCATTTTCCTAGGATTTTTGACCTTACAAGCTCATCACTGATGTCCAGTAGAGTTGTAATGTGTTCTCTTCCCCACTGCTTTCTCCTGCCTTAATCAGACTAAGCGATGGGCTTGGTTTGCCGCTTCTCGCCCAGGAGGGGATGTTTATCGCGACCATCTGTATTATGAAATGGCTTTATCTTTGGCCCAGTGGGCCCATCTGCTACTCACAGCCTAGAGCATCGATGAGATGATGGACCACCCCTTCCCAGACAGCTGTGTGTCATCAAGTTGCCTCTGACTGTAGGAGGTGCGCCTTTGGGCGAAATGGCTTGATCTGTAATATGAGTTGGTGTAGCCACAAGCAGAGTCCTAACGGGGCTCTTCTAGGCTAAAAACTATGCCTGAAAAAAAATGGCTTTAATTGGCCATGTAATTTTGATGGACAAAGGTCGAGCACCTGTCATTTGGAACTTGGTAAATCAGGTCAGGCTGGCTAGTATAGACACAAGGACACTCAAGAAAAGATGCTAAATGTATGCTGGGAGGCTTTTGTGAAGGATGTGAGAACCTGGAATCACGATGTCCACGATGGGGCTCATTTTCTTGACACTGTAGGCACCTGGATGCTTTAGCTACAGCCAGAGGCAGTGGGACTATAATGAAAACACGATCTGTTGACTCTCAATTCATTCCCACAGAGTCTAGCTGCCCTAGAGTCCTGTCAACAACCAGTGGTGCAGGGAACACATCCTACCCATCTGAGGGAACTATGAACCATCTAATGGCACTGCCATGTCATCTAGGGTGAATTCAGCGTGGTGTGTAAAGTGGAGGTCATGACAAAATTGTCAGAACCTACTTTATGAATCTGCAAAAATGTTCAGCCTTAGACATTGCAGAAATAATTTTTTAAATTCCTCATCTGACTAAGGAATCAGTTATGAATCCACTTCCTTCTTCTTAACAAACTGAATTTGCTGAAACCAGCTGTCCTAACATGCGGTTAATTTTCATTTCCTTTATTGCATTCTCAACAAAGTGGTTGTGAGGAGACTTGGAATAACCAACAATCCAGGCAGTTCCTTGAGATGGTTTTATTTCTTTATTTCTTTAATTTTATTTTTCCTTTTTCTCACCAAAGCCCCCCAGTACACTGTTGTATATTTTAGTTGTGGGTCCTTCTAGTTGTGGCATGTGGAAGCCGCCTCAGTGTGTCCTGACGAGCGGTGCCATGTCTGCGCCCAGGATCCTAACCGGCGAAAACCTGGGCCACTGAAGTGGAGCACACGAACATAACCACTTGGCCACAGGGCTGGCCCCTCGAGGTGGTTTTAAAGCTACAATGGCCCCCAGGCGCCAAGCCATCGCTGATATACAGTGGACAATCAGATCACACGCCGCACAGACAGATATCTACTTGAAATTGACTCGTCAGGGAGGCAACAGGGTTTAGGGTGAAAAGAAATCAATGCTGAGATGTCACAAAGATGCTGAACTTTGAACAGACGATAAGGGAGCTGCTGCTCTCTTTGTATTTTAGCCCAAGATGGAGAGAGGAGGGGTTCTGCTGCTTCTCGAAGAAATTACTTCTCATCAGAGCTTCCCATTAATCATGCTGCCTGCAGTCAAAGGCCTGGCTGCAGCGGAGGCGTACACGTCCGCCTGAAACACAGAGAGCCTTCCAATTTAGGAATGTGCCCTCTGAGCCAGGGATGCCAACCACAATCATTTCCCACATTTACCAAGCCTGGTTTGGTTTGCAGAGAGCATTCTGGAATACTCCATCATTTGAAATGTAATCTGGGGAGCTGGGTTTGATGCAGCCACAGGTAAATGAATAGACCTCCTAAGGGGGGGCTGCATGGGCTCTGTCTCTCTGAGGGGGAGTCACAGACAGCCAAGGCGCCTGGAAGGTGGAGAGATGAGACTCAGTAGTGGCTTCTGCCCCAGGCGCAGCATCAAAACGATTTCCTGTTATTTCCATCATTCTCTTCTGGAGGCTGCTTTGTTTGTAGCTGAAAACGAATGTTCACAGGGCAGGAGCTGGTGCATCGCTGCACGGCTTTTTTGAGGTCACCAGGTGAGGCTGGGAGCAGCTGCCCAGCAGGCTTCCTGCCATTAGCCCCGAGCAATCCCAATGCCCAGGAAGTGAAGGGTGCCCACAGGCGGATATTAAACATGCATGGAGCCAAATGCGAGCTGCCACACATGTATTTTTACAATCCAGCTGACTCAGAGTTAGTCCTCAACACCGAGGGCGGCGGAGCCCACTTCCCACCCACACCCCACCTGGCCTGCAGAGTCTGTGGTGGGGCATGAGTCCACCCTAAAGCAGGCGGAAAGCATGGAAGGGCGTTTTAGGTCTCAGGGACGAGCCAGGCTTGATGTGGCTGCCAGAGAGTCAGCGAGTCTCTTTCTCTACCAGCAGAGACGAGAGTCCCCAAAGCGCAGGACACTGATCCACCAGGGATGGCCGCCCTGCAGGGCTTTTGGCCTAGCCTCCTGCATCCTCTCCTAAAAAGAGGGCACCGAAAAAAGAGAGTAGGTATCTCTTTTTCTCTAATATATGTGTTCAGCTGTTCTCATTTATTCTGTTTGCTCCCACAACTAACGCAAGTTCACCATGGAAAAATTTCAAAAATATACAGGTGAGTCAAAAGGGAAAAAGAATCTGTTATCCTGCTTCCTGTAGAAAAAATGGGTGGATTTCCTTCCTGTCTTTTCTCTAAGCATCTATTTAGATATCTCAGAAATGCTCTTCTGAACAGATGCTTATCTGACCCTGCTCCTTTACAATTTATAAATCTTGAACATCTCCCCACAGCATTGCCCTTGACAACTGGTGTTCTATGTAACCTGATGTACAAAGCTGGATGATGTTCTGAGAGATGCACTTATGTTTCTCGTCCCTGTATTGCCGCCTCCTTTCCCCTCTGCCCTCATCCCAACCTGTAAAGCAGAGTAAGCTCCATGTTTTCTTGTCCCAGTAAGAGTCTACAGCCTGCCGGAAAGAAGCTGCCAGCAAAACGTTTCCGTCTTGGATTTTGTTTCTAAGCCAGGTGAAGAGGTTAGGTGAGGTGAGTCTGAGGCACTCATCGGGTGAAAGGTCCGTCTTGGAGAGAAACATGGAGGGGCAAAGGAGGTGATGTTAAGTGGCCTCTGGGACCTGTGGGAGCCGGTCCGAGGAGGAGGCAGCAGCCGAGAGGGGAATCATCTCATGACGTGTCCAGAAAGACAGGGTCTGGAGACAGGGCTCCCAGCTTCAGGAAAGAGACCACATCCCAGAGTGACCCAAGTTAGTAGAGAGCCCCTCACCTGAAGGGGGCCTGCGGTCAGGGCAGAGGATGGCCCAGTGGTCACTGCAGTGAAAAGATGATTGTAATTACTGCACCCCCCAGACCCCCAGATGCCCCCAGCCATGACACTGAAGGCAGTCTGGGAGCCTCGTCGTGACCGGTGGATGGGAGGGTAGAGCCATCAAAATAACTGAGATCACTCTTCGCAGCAGGCCGGCAGTTGGGGAGACTTGAGTCTGCAGTTCATTGAGTTAGATTTGGTAAAGGAAATGCGAGTCCTTGCAGAGCTGGGCTTGTGAATGAGGAGGTGGCCTCATTCCATGTAATTAACTCATCTCATAGTGTTCTGTATAAAACTTCTATTTTTTCCACCATTTGATCTTCTTAGTCCTAACTTTTATTTTGTCATATAATTAATGTCTCTATAAAATTTCACTTAGCATTTTATCTTTCTATTTTTTTTGGTCTAATTTTATGTATTTACTCTTACCATTTCATATTTGTATCCAGTCTTCACACACGGCAAGGGAAGGACAGGCGTCAGGCAGCAGCAGTGAGGTCAGCGTGTGCCCTAAGCGAGTGACCCAAGGTCCTGTCCTCCCTCCAGCCGACCCTGCAGTGACTGTCCCGGCCTCCCAGAGGAGCCCATGTTCTCTGCAGAAAGGAACAGAGAGGAAAGGCTGCCTCCATCTGCCTATTCAGGCAAAGCACAGACCAGAGTTCTCCCCCAGAATTAACAACAGGTCCAGCCTTCCTAAAACACACAGAACTACCAGAACAGTGGTGTTTTCTCCCATTTCAAGCTTTCTACACCCTTCATGAGGAAATATATGATCCCAGATTCCCTTGGTATTTTCCCTGTCTATTCTCTGCACTTGGACTCAGCTAGATAGGAGAGCGGCAGCTCACCAGCAATGAGCCTTCGGAAGTCTCAGTCAGGGACAAGTCCTCCTCTGGGTGGGGTGGTCACAAAAGCCCACTTTTATTGAGAGAGATCTTATTGGGGTGGAAGTCAGACTGCAGTGAACCGTGGAGCCATGGACGCTGAGGGAGCAAAGACTTCTCTTCGGGGCAATTGAAGAGGGAGATTGGACAGTAACTACAGCAGACATAGTTCAAGAGAGGAATTATTTGGAACAAGAAAGTTGCATGTTTCTAGGCTAAGTGGAAGCAATGTCAACAGAGAAAGGTTAAAGCCAAGAGACAAGGAGAGGTCTGAGCAGCGAGGTGCTGGGAAGAATGGGAGAAAATGGAATCAAGAGACTCGTTTTTCAGATTCACTCTATGTCTTCCCTGTCCTGGTGGCTGCTGGCTGCTCTGTCACTTTCTCACATCTCTCACTGATTAAGAGCATCATAATGAAGCAGGCAAACTAAGACGTAAAAGTCAAAACAGAATACAAGCCTACCTCTCCCATGCTTGGACTTTTGTAAGTGCCCTGCAATGGTCCTCTGATGGCGGTGGTGAGGCAGAGGAACAGAGAGAAACCTAGTGAGGTGCAGAAAGCCAGAGGTGGGGCTGGAAAGCAAAGACTTTGAATTCTCAGCTACCCAGAGAGAAGAGAGGGATCTCTAAAAGTTCAGAGACCTGGTAAGGCAGTGGGAAGCCATAACGGAGATTCCTGTGATCTTGACAGTGTTCAGATCTCAATCCCAACTGATGTGAAAGTCCTAGTCTTGCCTTCAAAACGTTTGAACCAGTGGTGGACTGAACCTAACTAAAGATGCAACTACACTGGACCCAGCTCAGCTGTAGGTTAGACTGACTTCACCTTCAACCAGCGGCCCAAGAGAAGACCTATCCTGCAGGTGAGTATTAGGCACTTCAGTCTCTGTTGTTCTTTCACACAAATGTTCACCATCTAATAAAAAGTTATGAGAAACACACACACAGACAATAAAATAGGGCACAGGGTCAAGAGAAGAAGCAGAGCAAACAGAGAGATTACCTAGATATTGAGATTAGCAAAGACTTTAACGTAACTATGGAAAATATGTTCATCTCCATCAGTCACACTGCTGTCCACTTTCCCACCAGATATGAGCAGAGAGACAAACACTATTTTTTAAATGGAAATATTAGAAATGAAAAAAACACTATATCAGAAATGACAAATTCACTTGATAGGCTTAACAGTAGAGTGAGCACAGCAGAGGAAAAGGACCGGAACTGAAGACAGGTCAACAGCAATTATTCAAAATGAAACACAGAGAGAAAGAAGGAAAGGAAAAAAGCAGAAAAGGACTATCTGATGTTGTGGGAAAATAATAAATGGTCTAACAAATGTGCAATTACCAGAAGGAGAGGAGAAAGAATGGGCCAGAAAAAAATATGTAAAAAGATAACCACTGAGAATTTCCCAAAATCGATGGGAAGTGTCGGCAAACGGCAAGAAGGATAAGTACATAGTAAATCACACCCAGGCACGTTAGGGTCAAACTCTGAAGAGCAGGAGAAAGAGAAGGCGGAAAGCAGCTAGAAAGCAAGCAGATGCGTTATAGACAGAAGACGCTAATACAAGCGTGAAGGCTGCCTTCTCACCAGAAACACTGGAAACCAGAACACAGAATAGCCTCTTTAAATGCCAGGTTTAAAGAGCAAGGAAAAACAAAATACAATCATCAACTTAGAATTCTATATCCAAAAAAACTAAATAACAAACTCATCAATCTTAGAATTCTATATCCAACAAAATTGTCCTTCAAAAATGAAGATAAAATAAAGGCATTTTTAGACAGATGAGCTCTGAGATGTCTCCAACAGACCTAAACTATAAGATGTGCTAGAAAAATGTCTGAAAGCTGGTGGGAAATGACACCACGTGGAAGCTCAAATTAGCACTTAGGAATGAAGAGCACCAAGAGGATAAATATCTGATATTTATCTTTAAAAAACATTTTTTATCTTAAGTTACACCCACACACACATATTTCTTGAAAAGACTGTCAAATGTTTAAAGCAAAATAATAGCAATGCATTGTGAAAGTGATAGCATATGTGCAAATAAAATACATGATGATAAGAACATATGAGGAATAAATAAAATTATACTGCTATAAGATTCTTACATTGTTTGTGAAGCAGTATATTATTTGAAGGTAGACTGTGTTAAGTTAGAGATGCACATTGAAAAAAACATACAAAGGGGTATAGCTAATAAGCTAATAAAGGGAAAAAATAGAAATGATAAAAAATATTTGATTAACCCAAAATGAAGCAAGAAAAGAAAAAAGAATAAAAACGGCCCACTGGAATGGTTTGGAAAATAAAAAGACTGTCAACACCATGAATTTGAAGCAACTAGAACGTACATTCCTGGTGAGAATAAAAATGGCGGATGCGCTTTGGAGAGCTATGAGATGTTCCTAATAAGGTTGGACATGCATCTATTTATGACCCAGGAACTGTACTCTTAGCTATTTACCCAAGAGAAATGAAAACAGTCGAACACGCTGAGACTTGTATAAAAATGTTCACAATAGCCAAAATCTGGAAACAGCCCAAATGTCTATCAACAGGAGAATCAATAAACAAATTGTTTCATATCCCTACAATTGAGCACAAAAAGGCACGAAGTACTGATAGTCACAATAACAACGTGGCTGAATCTCAGACATGTTGCACGAAATGTCAGACAACAAAAGAGCACATATTCTACAATTCCATTTGTATGAAGTGCTAAAACAGTCAAAACTAAGCGATGGTGACACACATCAGAAATTGGTTACGTTCAGGGGAAACATTGACTGGAACGGGGCATAAAAGAACTTCCTAGGATGGTAACAATGTTCCATCCCTTGTTTTGGATTGTGGTTATACAGATTTATACAATATCAAAACTAATTGAACTGAATGCTTACAGTTGGTACATTTTATTGTATATGTCTCAATGTAAAAAAATAAAAATAAATCTACCTCTCCTAGAAACTATAAAAATAATGGCCAAGAGTTCTATTGACAAAGATGTTTGTAGTGTTTTAGGGGCAGTCAGAATTATAAGGTTGGAAAGCAAGAATGATAAAATGTTTTTATTTCTCAAGTAGGATCCTGAAAGTGCATTGAGAAACTGGAAAATCACTATTAACACTGCGCTTATTGGTGCAAATTAGATGGAATCTTTCAGTGCCTGCATTGGACGGAATCAATCAATATGTAGTTCACATTTTGTGATCAATGGTACTGATTATAGTGATAGCCAACATTATTTACCATTTTTACAAGCTAGGTGACTTATGAGTATTATCTCTTTTCATCCTCACTAGGAGCCTCTGATGTAACGGCATTTTTTGCCCCCATTTTCCCAACGAGGAGCCTGAAGCTTGGAATGGCTGTGTTATTTGCCTGAGGAAAAACACAGGTCTAGGGTTCAAGCCCAGCTCTGACTGCGTCCAGAGCATGAGTTTTCAGCCACTACGTAACACTGAAATAAAAAGTTTCTAAATTTTATTCTAAATGAAACGGAGTTAGGGAGGGACACATGATATTTAAAGAAACCAAGTGAGTGGTATTTTGGGTAAAGTGAGACACTTTGTAATGTGATGAATCAGATCATCTGCTGCATAAGTTAATATTTTTGCATCTATCCATTTCCTCATGCTGACGTGCTTACACGGCGGCGGGGGGCGGGGTGGGGGGGGTGGCGAGAAGAGGCATCTGTCCTCCTGGGGCCTTTCCTTAATGAGGCAGAGATGCAAATACTCAAGAGAGGCAGGCTGCCTCTTTCAAGAAACTTTACTAGAAAATCCACCCTAAACTTCTGCTTAGATTTCACTGGTTAGAACTGTGGCACATGGCAAGGCAAGTGGGGAAATGCCACTTTTTTGGAGGGTATTTGTCACTCCTAATTAAATCAGTTGTTACTGAGGCAGAAGGATGCTGAGAACCCAGCTAGTAGTCTCTGCCAGAAAGAAAGAGAGAGGCAGGATGTAGGGAAATCAGAGACCGGACTCAGAAAGCACAGTGACAAGATGGGAGGCAGGACCGTCTGGGGTGTTAGGGCAGGAAAGACTCCTGGACTGTCTCTCTCGGGCGCGAATGCAGGAACGGAGGCCTGCGGCCAGGTCAGCCTGTCCTGGCATCACTCAGCTCAAGATGTGGAGGCTGGGCAAGGAGTCCAACTGGCCATGCTTGGATGAGGAGCCTGTTCTGGGATGAGGAGCCTTCTCTGGGCATAGACAGACAGCACTTGAATGGTACCACCAAAGCAGGTCCACACAGTGTGGAAAGGAAAGCCTCCCTCCGAAAAATTTCATGGTGCCGTTAGTAAGCAAGAATGATGCTGGGTGGCCAGAAATCACAAATATTCACACCTGTTGCATGCCCATTTTGCTGATGCCTCAGGGTTGTAGTGTGTGGGCTCATGCCCTGACTGCTGCACGGGGGAGTCCACTGGGTGGGGTACAAGGGGCCAGGACCCTTCTTAGGAAGTCAACAGGGTTGTAGCCCCTGCCCGTGGTGCTGCTTGAAATGTGGTTTGAACTGAATGGAATCAAACTGAATGAAATTGAGGACTGCTGATTTCAAAAGGGGCAGGCAAATACACTGCAGTGTTGATCAAAGTGTAGTCAGTGGAGAGATGGCACCAGAATCACCTGGAAGCCTTGTTTAAAACATTCACTCATTGAACACATATGTATTGATTGCATGCATAACACAGGTGTACTGTGAGGAGCTGAGAACAAAACAGTAAACAGGGCTGACATCATCCCCAGCCTCTTGGGACATTCAGTTTAGTGGGGGAATGGTGAACTTAAAAATTGTAATAATAAAAAAGTAAATAAAACAATCACACACTGTGATGTTGCCGTGAAAGAAGCAAATCCCGGTGGAGACCATGATGGACAGACGTCTAGAGGCTGATTCTGTTTTCCAGGTACCAGCTAAGTCCTTGAGTCCTTGTTAAGCCATGGGGAAGGGAAGCAGACCCTCACACAAACCGAGACCAGCTCTCGCACCACCGTGAACACCTGGAGTCCGTGTCAATTTGATCTGGAAAACTGAAGAGACTTTTGCGTTAACATGATACGTAAACTTTATTTCCTCTCTCTCCCTAAATCGCACTTAACTTGCTAAAATTGCAGGTGACAACCCACTGGTTCAGAGAGATTGGCAGAGGAGAAAATAGTTGTTGAAAGACTTCAATGTGTTTTTTTGAAGTTAGAACGCAGATGAAGTAATGCTAGCAGGGGCAGGAAGTTACAGCCTATGTGTGTATTGCAGGGAAGAGGTACAGAGAGGGGACGCTGCTGATGATAAGAGAGTCAGTTCATCCTACAGCATGCTCGAGAAGCTGAAGCTTGGTACCAGAGACTGTGGGAAGCAGAGGTGAGACACAGAATGGCAGTGTCCCCTCACCACAACCACCAGCTCCTCTCCATCATCCCACACAGCCACAAACCAGCTTTACCTGTCTTCCTTCTAAGGAAAACGGGCAGTTTAGTATCTGGAGAAATGTGTCCAGCAATCTCCAGGCCAGCCCTGGCTGCCACGTGGTTAAGTTTGGCACGCTCCAGTTTGGTGGCTCAGGTTTGTCTCCTGGCCACGGACCTACACCACTCATCTGTCAGTGGCTATGCTGTGGAGGTGGCTCACATATAAAAAGAGAAAGATTGCAAGGGGATGTTAGCTCAGGGCAAATCTTCCTCAGCAAAAAAGAAAAAAACAGAAAACAAAACGAATTGAGGAAAAAAAAAGGAAATCTCCAATCTCGGGGCCACCAAGAGGGAAGGAATGAGGCACAGAGATAAAAATAGTGTGGCATAAGTTAAGTCAAAGTCTGCATTCTGAACACCGGAATTCCCAGCAGCCTTCTGAAATTCTGCTCCCAGCACCTTAAAGCAAGGTATACACTTCCAGAGGCAGGAGATTGGCATATTCATTTAGGAAAACACTTAATGTCCCAGAGAAAACACTTTGACATGCCAGTATTCTGAGTTCCCCAGGGATATCAGCCTGATCACCCATATTGGAACCTGCCAATCCACCAGCCGTCTGCCTCCAGTCAAGGCAAAAAGAGCTCCAGGTCCATGGTTTTAGAGCTTATCCTCTAAGAAAAGGTGGACAAGGAGACATTTGAGGACGGCCTCCAACATGAAAGAAAACAATTAGAGAAAAATAAAGGCGGAAGGAAGCAGAGACGAAGCAGAAACAAAAGAAAAGTTTTTACTTTACTATCCTCAGGGAGAGGAAGAAACCATTCCATCCATAAAACAAGAGCAAAATGCTGTAAGAAAAGAACAACTGGAAAATAAGATAAAGCTTTTAAAGATAACAAATGTATTAATCTAAAATTTTTAAAAATTTGAGACAGGTTTGAACATAATTTAAAGGAATCACCCAGAAGCCACCCAGGAAAATATAACAAAATGTGAATAACAGAAGAGAGAGGAAATGCAATCAGAGAATGTATCTGTGAGGGTCCAAGCCATAGGATTTCTAAAGAGTGAGGTCAGAGAAAACAGAGAGGAAGGAATTGTCAAGGAAACAGCGCAAGAAAACTTCCCAGAACTAAATTTGGGTTTCGAGATTGCAAAGGTCTATTGAGTGCCCAGCCCAGTGAATGGTGCGGCACCCATACCAAGACACATCATGATGATATTTCTGAATCCTAGAATAAAAGGAAAACCCTAAAAACTCCCTGGGAGAAAAAATAACCTGTTGCATGCAAAGAAGCAGGAATTAGAAAATTATCAGACTTTTCAGTGTCAACATGGGATGCCAGACGACAATGGGAAATGCCTTTGAAAAAATGATGAGGGAACATTATTTTCAACCTAGAATTCTACACTGACTCAAGAGTGAATGTAGAATAAAGACTTTTTTGATGTGTAGGGATTCCAAGATTTATCTAAAATGCATATTTCCTTCGAAAGCTACTGGAGGATGAGCTGTCACAAAAGGAGAAAACAAACCAAAGAAGACATTGGAAGCAGCAATTCCAATCCAGGAGAAGGTGAAGGGTAGTCTAGGATCTTACTGGGCGCTGTCCTACAGCACAACCAACGGCCACTGGAACAAGAATGTGGAGAGCTGTGCGAAGAAGGTCACCAGCAAAAACTGGAACTGATAGATTATTGTTATGGACTGAATGTTTGTGGCCCCCCTAAATTTCATATGTTGAAATCCTAATCCTCAGTGCAATTGCTTTAGGAGGTGGGGACCCAGAGAGCTCCCTTCCTCTTTCTGCCATGTGAGGACACAGTGCAAAGTCGGCAGTCTGTAACCAGAAAGAGAGGACTCTCACCAGAACCTGACCATACTGGTACCCTGGCCTCCAGCTTCCAACCTCCAGAACTGTGAGAAATAAGTTTCTGTCTTTTATAAGCTACCCAGTCTTTCTACTTTGTTATAGCAGCCTGAACTGACCGAGACAGTTATCCAATAGTGAATAAGCATTTAAAAAAGATATGACAAATCCTTTAGTGAATTTAGGATGGAATTGGCAATAGAACAAGAGAATACTGTGCAGACTGTCAACTCCAAGGAAGACAGCGCTCTGTACAAGAGAGAACACAGCGCTGGTGCATGACTTGGTCCAGCAGTAAGCAAAGTGTGTGGTCCCCACGTACACATCACAAACGTGTGACTTTTACCAGGAATCGTGGTGTGACTCTACTGGGACAACTGGAGGTGGAGAATTGGTAGTGATGGTAAAGACTTAAGTATTCAAACACCGTAGAAAAAAGTCAGTAAGTATTGCCTAAGACTGATAATTGAAGAAATAGTAGTATAAGCATATTGCTTAGAAAAAGGCAGGCAAACATAAAAGAGTGTAGCTAAATGGGTTGAAAGTTGTTGCATCCAGGAAGGGAGTCTTATAGGTAGACCCCAGAGGGGGAGGCAATGGGAGATCTGTATCTACATCTGTCCATATCTATATTCACATCTCTAGCTCTATATAATGCTCTTAAAAATAACAAAAATATTAACCTAAATTTTTTTAAAATCTGAGAAGGGTTGGAAGATAATTTTTTTAATTTTAAAATTCACCCAGAAGTCGCCTAGAAAAATAAAACAAAATGTGAATAATAGATATATACAATAAATAATAATTATAATTACAATTATATAATATCTCTCTATATATCTCGCTCTCTCTATAAAAAGCAGTGTGAAAAATTTTTACATCTGAATGCGTAATAAAATTCCTGAATGTCATACCATATAAATGCATCGTGGGCTTAGCTATTTGAGAAGTGTCAACACGTGATGAAGACAGCTTATGATGTTTGTTCAATGTCTTTAAGCAGTAATTGCAAAATGTCAAATTGTACTTTATTATGATCCCAACTTGCAGGAGCCCAAGATTACTGACTCCCACTGCTTTCCTAAAGTGGTGAAATCTAATTTTGCTATTATTATGGAACAATTTACCAAGTGCGTGATAACTAGGAAATGGAGATTTTATATTGTCTCCCAAATCAATTTCCTTTTGCCCTATTTATGGTTCTGGGTATAATTTAAAAGGTCTTAAAAATGGAATCAGTCCATACTATTTTCAGTCCCTATAGTGTTAAGAAATAAGAGCATATACTTAACTCCTATTTTCCTTTTGTTAATTTCTTTGTCATGAGAATGCCACACAATCAGAATGAGGATAGATTGAACATTAAGATTCAGTTAGACTCATTTTCATCAGAAGGGTTATAACAGGAAGAGGAAATAGAATAAAATTCACTCTGCAATGGTGAATGATCCAAGGCTAACTCCTTCCTCGGGCTGCTTTCCTTTTGCAGTCATTATTCTAGAAGCCCTGGCCTGAAGGATCTTTTATGTAATTTAAGCACATCCTCTGTTCTCAGAACTGAGATAACCAATTTCGTATTTTCCATTTTGCAAGCAAGGTGGAAGAGGCTCTGGATGGAAGTGAGGTGAATGTTTAGTCTAGGCAAATATGTAATTGCTCTGTTAGCAACACCTTCATTCAGAAAGATAAATTAATGTAACTCATTTCGGTGGCATCTTCTTGAACCAGATACATTTCGAAGCAGGGACAGGATAGGATGTAAGCTCTGAAATTAAAATACAGAGATACATTTGTATCAAATCACTTTCTCTGCATCCCTCTAACACGGGAACCTGCTGCCCAGAACAGACCAGAGAGCCCTTACCCGGAGAGCTAATGCAAAGAGAAAAATCCAGCCCTCCACATTGGTATTCTGCTGCCCACTCCTTCTACAAGAGGAGAGAAATCTACATTATAGCCTAGACTTAGCTGTAAGAGGACCGCTCCAGGTTATCATTTCGCTATCACTCCTTTGTGGCTTTAGTTATCATTTTTAACTTCTTTCTTCCACCGGGGACAGGACTTCATTAACTAAATGTTCTAATGAACTAAACTGAAAGTTTTCATGAAACTGAAATAAAACTATTTTTATTTAAGACTATTTTATTTAATGAAAAGTCAAATAAAACTAAAGTTAAACTAAAAGTTTTAACAAAAATAATGACTGAAAAACATTTGAGGGGGATATTTCTCAAGGCAGGTAAGACCCACTGACGGAGAAAATATGCCTTCTGGCAAAGTTTGAATGCCCTCATACGAACTCAGTGAAAATGAAAATAATTTTTTTGATTGCCCTTGTTGTATTTTTAGTTGAGAAAAATGAACTGCTGAGTTTGTGTTTTTCGTAATTCAAGAGATGTTCTCCAGCTGACAATTCAGACTAAGTATCAGTCTGCAGGTAGAAATCTCAGTTTGGCTACACTTTGTTTTGCCACTTGCTGTTGAAAATATTGATTTTAAAATATACCACTTCGAAGTTGAGTGCAAACATCCATCAGTATTTCATACAGGTGTGTTATCGATAGCTTTCCTTCTGGAAAGACCTCGCCCCTGAGCTCCAGAAGGAGCACAGCCTCCCGTGAGAACAAGGCAGGATCGACACCACACTGCCTCTCAGTGTCCCACAGGCCCGGCTGCCCCGGTACAAATGCCGTGTGGTCATCCGCCCCGACTTAACTTGGGGAAAGGCGTGCAGCATGCTCAGGACTCCCACAGTGTGAGGATGAGGAGACAACTTCCAAAGGAGGCCAGGAGGCAGGCTGAGGATGGGAATTCCAGCAAATGCCTGGTGATGGGAACTCTCCTCCTGCCCATCGTGTTCCCTGCTGACCTCTAACTTGGGTTAAGAAGAGACTTCCCTTCCCCACCAGACACTATGCCCCAGACATTTCCTCCCCACCTGTTTTCTCTGCAGCCTGTGGTCAAGAGTACTTACTTAGCATTTAGGAACCCCGGCTCCACTCTAGCTCTGCCATTTACAGCTGTTGTGCCCCCAGCAGGTGACTTCAGCTCTTGTCTCTTCTTTCCTCTTCTGTGTTATAGCGATAATGATACCAATACCTGCTGCCTGGGGTTAATATGAGAATCAAGATGATGCTGTGCTTAGCACCAAGCCTGGCATATAGTGTGTGAGGAGTGGTAGTTATTAATTGTCTATTGATGCTTTTAATATTTGTTGACCTCCTACTAAGCAGTAATGCCAGAGGACACAAAGATGAATCAGACACAGCCATCCCCTCAGGGAGACCACAGGTGCCAACTGGGGACCATGTCTAATACAGCCCTCTCACTGTTTGGAGCAGAGACTCTAGACACTGTCTCAGGGCGTGCATATGATTTCCTCCCTCAGGCCTCCGCCCACCCTGTGCGTCCCACCCAGGATGTCACAGCTGCTTGCCCGTCTCTATAATTGCTATTTGCCCTTGAAGCTTCAGAAAATCTTTTATCCAAAGGCTTTCCCCCCACTCAGAGGCCAATGGGAATGATGATAAGTAGTTTTTGGAATTGCATAAAGTGGGAGAGGGACAATTTCACAAAGGCAAGGGAGGAGAGAGAGACAAAATAGCAGGGGTCCACTTCACTAAGTGCTTGGCCAATGCTGTTGATTGGACTTAACAAATAGCTCTCAGAGAGGAAGTTTTGTTTCTGACTAATGGCATTCATCCCGTGCCAAAAATAATCAGGAGCCAGGGAGCAGTCAGCAATCGAACAGCAAGTAGGTAGCCAGCCTCCATCTCCCCCCTGTGCAAAAGGCATAAAAGACCGCTTCCAGAGCATACCTTTGGCAGAACGGAAGTGGACAGCAACCACACTATTAGGCAGTTTTGCAGCCAGTTGACAAGTCTTCGGAATCACTCCTAGCATTTAGAGCTGCAAGTTCTCAGGGTCCTTATTATTCTATGTTGCAAAAATGTAAGTGCCCATAGAGCAAGAAATGAGCAAAGGGGCAGGTTAGGAGTGAGGAAGACGTGGGCTTGGAGGTGAATATGGAAGACATGGGCTTGGAGGTGAATATGGCTAAGTGGTTAACATCATTTGACTAACGGGAGCCAAATTCATTTGGAAGCTGAAACACCCACGTGCCCATATCTCTTCTCAGGATCCAGGGGGCAGATGTGCACGCCAAATCGACAGAAGCTTCCTTTACCCTTTATGAGGCTGTTGGGTCCAGGAGACAATAGAGTGGCTTTCCCTGCTGATCTTAATCTTCAATGGCTCCACCAAGAGCCATCACACAGATGATGATCGAGGGCTCTCAACAAGCCTGGAGGAAGTCAGCTGGCCCCCATCCTGCATGCTGAGATTTGCCTGATTATAATTTCCTTTCTTTCTTTTTAAAGGAAATATATCCAGCACATTAACATCCAAGAGAGAAAATGAGCATATTAAAGGCTGAAAAAATCCAGCATTAAAGAAATCTCTTAATTTTATTTGATACAGTGGTTTTCAAACATATTTGAACATAGAATCGTGTGTGTGTGTGTGCATACCCATTAACACTCCACCTCTAGAACACTATAATGGTCTGCCTAGGAGCAACAGCCAAGAGAGGGAGCTGTCCATGGTTCCACCACAAGTGGGTTTGAGTTCACTATTGGTCACTGTTACATCCACCTGCCTGACCTACCCATTGCCTACTCCCCAAATGTCATCCTGAGCATCACAGACAATAGTCTGCCTGGCATGGAATCCCATACAGTGTACAATTCTAGTCCTGAATCAGACCTTAGAGTCCATCTGATACAACCTCATGATTGCATAGATGAGAAAACACCCAGAAAGGGGAAGCAAGTTGGTGGCTAAGATAAAAATCAAACTTGGATTTCCTGACTCTTATTCAAGTGTTGCTCTGACTTCTATTCTTTCTTTCACCTATTAAACACCTCTTGTCTGCTTTGTTTGGGAGACCAGAAGTCCTGGTTACATACCCCACACTATCTAACATCACCAGACTCAATCTCGTGCATGATATAATGTGCACCTTGTCATTTCTCCTCCAAACCAGCTCCACTTCCCATTCCACTCCTGGATTCCACTTCCCAGTGAACACCACTACCATTCTTTCAGTTATCCACATTTGGAACACAAAACTCATCTGGGATCCCTCCCATCCCTAATCACCACATAATCATTCATTCATTGAAAAATATGTATTGAGTACCCCTTACATAGTGGACCTGTGCCAGGCTGGGAATTCAACAGTCAACAGAGCAGACTTGGTCCCTGCCATCATGGAGCTGTCAGTCTAACAGAGAACTCAGGCTGCTCCCCTGTCCTTCAATTCCGCTCAGCCAGGCCATCACTAAGACATGCCTCTTGTGTAACACATCTCTCATCTAGACCCTTAGTCCTCCTCCCAGCGCTAGGTAGGGCCCTTGTCACATCAAGTCAATAGTGGTGGAAGGGAGTTCTCACTGGTCCCTCTGCCCTCAGCTCCTCCCCTCTCCAAGCCATCCTGCACACTCTTACTAGAAGAATCTTCCGGCCACCTTCACAACATCCTCTCCCACTGCTCCTTCAACAAATTCTGTGCTGTAGCCCAGCGAATCAACTCTCCACTCCTTGGTAAAGCCTCACATTTTCTTATCTCTGTACCTTGGCTCATGCCTTTTCCTCATTTCCCCTCTCATTTGCATAATAAAAGAATTTCAAAACTCTAACCTGCTTTGATCCTATCTCCTCAATGAGAACTTTAATGCTTCTCCCCAACCCAAAGTCCATTCTGAGCTCCTATCTCTCCTACTGATAAGGGTCTTAACTTGTAGCTGTAAACCCTTAGGCTGGTTTTTAGGTACTCAAAGCTGGTTGCTTATCAGGATCATCTATGGAGATCTCCCCACCGCCACCCCCGTAACCCTGGCGCCCACTTCAGACTTATTGGACTAGACTAGCTGGGGTATGTTCAGGGCAGGAGATGTTTTCATAAAGCTTCACAGGTGAGTCTGGTCCATAGGCAGGATTGAGAAGCACTACCATAGTGGTCCATGGATGCACTTCAGGAAGATTTGATCACTGCCCCTGAGATGTATGCCAAATTTTATTTATTTATACATTTGTGGGTGAAGAGTGTCCATAGATTGATCAAATGCTAAAATATTAAAATCCACAAAAAGTTAGGCACACCATTTGTGCTGTATGGCTATATGTATGTGAGGGGTGTGCGTATGTGTGTTTCCTTTGAGACAAGGGCGAGGCCATCACTTCTGTTGAATGCCTCACAGTGCATTACACACAGTAGGTGCTCAGTTTGTAGGAGTTGAACAGAAATGGAGGAATCCATGTGACACCAATGTGCACGCCATTTCCTCAGGAGGACAAGTAATTCCCGAGTCAGACATATTTCTTAAAGTATTCTGGCTATAAGTTGATATACCTTTTTTCCAAGCTAAAAATTAAGTGAAATTCTATTGCAACCTCTCTTATAAAACATATGATTAAATCCAATTGAGAGTTGTGTGCACCACAACCAGCTTCTCCCTTGTAATGTAACACTGGAAGTATCCCGTAGGCCCTTCTGATTCCAGTGAAGAGTCTAGAAGTGCGAAGCAGAAACTTCTCACCAGTAATAAAAGCCAAGAGTGAGTTCCAACTCCCTAAACCCTTTGAAATCTGGCCGTGGAAGGAACCAGTAAAGGTGTCGAACAAGGTATCTACTCCCATGTGTGCACCAAAACTTAGGAAGTTTTGCTGGTAGAAGCTGAGGAACAGGCCAGGGTCTGTGCTGTGTGCCTCTCCCTCCTTCTTTTCTTGATGTGGGGGTTACTGTCTACACCCTGTGATTTGGTACTTGATTATACACTAGGAGACAGCGTGGTGTATTGTTCACGCGGGTAGAGCCAGGTCCCAGTCCTGGCTCCACCACTCATTGATGTTCAACGTTAAAAACGAAGCCTCAGTTTCCCAACTGTAAAATTGACCTGTTTTCCTCCTACTGTCATTACGAAAGTTAAGTGAAATTACAATTCAAAATACTTATCACAATGCCAGGTACACACTGTACTAAGTGTTCCATAAATTTTAATTTTTCTCTTATAGATCTCTGGTTGGGAAATTAGTTTGTCTCCACTCCTGGACTGCCCAGTATTTGATGGAAAAGCCACTCCAATATCGCCCATGTTCCTCCTTTTCTGGGTGTGGCATTGAACCCAGATAGATGCTCAAATGCTCACCTCGGGCAGCCGCGTTTTGTTGAGACTGGGACGCTGACGTGGTAACGCGTAAAAGTGCTCAAAGGTCAAAACATACAAATAGGGAGGCTGAATTTTAAGTGGAAGGAACAGCATTTGCAAAAGTCTTATAGGGGAGAATGAGCCTGACAACTTTTAAAAGCACGATTTTTGAGCATGAGCTTGGTACAGTGCACTGCACATGCGCCAACAGTTCTTGGACTCAGGTCCCCGTTGTTGCTGCGCTCCTTCAGCAGTGGAGATAAACCTGACTGGTCACACGTCAGACAGATTTGCTCTCCTGACCACTCTGATGCCGTCTCCACGGGGCAGGGCGGATTTATCTCCAGCATCTTTCTTTTAGCTCGGTAGGAACATGCAGCTGAGGTGGAAAAGAGGAAGTAGATACGTGCTCTGTTCCCCAGGAACTGGTCCAGGAGGATGACGGGAAAGCCCACTGAACTAGGAGGTTCAAACCTCGGGTTCCAGAGCTAGCTCTTCTTACAAGTCGTGTGGCATCCAGTAAGATGCTTGACCTGCTGGGCCCGGGTTAGCAAACTAGAAATCATATCTGCCTGCCCTCTTTACAGGCTGCTTTTGGCATGTTTATAATTTCATTCATTTATTCACTTACCCCTTTATTCAACAAGTATACATTAAACACCTACTGTGTACCAGGCACTAGACTCAGTCCTGGGGATACAAAGACGAGTAAGGGCAGGTAGAGCATTTAGCTTCATGGAACTTACTGGAAAGATGGAGAAGCTGTCAAGGAAGCCAACTGGAGAGATAGCCAACTTAGACCCAAACACCTGGGGAACTTGTGAGGAAGACCACAGTCAAGCTGAGATGGGAAAGATGACAAAGGTGGGAGAGTGGGGGAGTGGAGCAGAGAGCCAGCTGTGTTCCCGGCAGAGGCGGTGTGGTGCAGAGAAGCAGAGGACAGAGGGACGGAGCACAGAACAGCCCAAGCACTGCCAGTTCCCAGGGGCTGGAGAGGGACGCAGCGTGGGAAGTGGCATGAGGCTGGAGAGGGGTCAGGGGCCTAATCAGGCGGGCCCTAAGGGCAACATGAGGGAGGACAGGAAGGGAGCAGAAGATTGCATGTTAGGAAGACCTCTCTGGCTACAGTGAGAAAATGGATGGGGGTGGGGAGGAGGCAGCAAGGTTGGAGTATAGTTGGAGAGAAATGATAATGGCCTGGTCTAGTGCGGTGGCAGTAAGGAGGGAGAGGAGTGGATGGGTCGGGGAGAGGAGTGGTCAGAATGATGTGGACGAGTGGACAGGAGGGGAAAGAGACCCATAGAGGAGGAATTATGAGGCTGTGGGAGCATCATGATTTGCTGACGGAATCAGTTTATATAGTAAGCACAGGAACATTTCCGGGACAGCTTTGTTGCACTCTTAATGTAAAGAGGGTTCGAGCACACACTCTTCTCTTTGCTCTGTTAGGATAGATATCAGCATTTCCATGAGTCCTGCCTAGAAAACCAGTAACATAAATAATAGGTGTTTAGAAAAACTCGGCAAAATGCTAATAAAAAGGTCTTTACATTCCTAAAATTTTCTAATTATACCCAGCTTAATTTTTAAAATTTTTGATGCAGCTTGCTACTAATTAAGTCTCGAAACAGATCAAGTTTGCATCTCAAGCACGAAAATTGGGTCATGGATGTGACTGCATGTAACATATGAGAGAAGCAGGATTTGAAATCCTGTATTATCTTTCCTAAAGCCCAAGAGGAGGAAAACGGTGGATCTGGTTGTGGGGTCGACCTTCTGGGAAACCAGATGTGACATAGGGAAGCTGGTCTCAGCGCGGGAAGAGCTGGAAGTTCTGCAGGTGTCAGGAGCCAATGAATCCACCTCTGAAAATCAGGCCCAGAGGTTTCTGCGACTGACGAGGGGGAGGAAGAAAGAGCCATGGGGGAAGCACAGAAGAGCCTGAGGTGCTACACTTCTGGCAGGTGAGTGAGTGTGCACCACTGCCCGGCGGAGCACAAAGACATGGAAGCACCTCTGGGCAAAGACAGGGCGCCCTGCTCACCCCACTGAGTCACCATGTTCCCCTAGATGAATGTACTGGAGGCAAGGAGCTGACACACAAGAGAGGGCTCCCCATCCTTCCAGCGCAGGTGCATACTGCTCCTGCCATGTGACATGAAACAGACACCTGCCTATCACCCAGAGGGGCCCTCCCACCATCCATAACCCCTGGCAACCACTGATCTTTTTACTGTCTCCATAATTTTGCCTTTTCCAAAATGTCATAGTTGGAATCATATGGTTTGTAGCCTTTTCAGATTGGCTTCTTTCACTTAGTAATATGCATTTAAGTTTCCTCCATGTCTTTTCATGGCTTGATAGCTTATTTCTTTTCAGAGCTGAATAATATTCCACTGTCTGAATGCACCACAGTTTATTTATCCCTTCACCTACTGAAGGGCATCATGGTTGCTTCCAAGTTTTGGCAATTATGAATAAGGCTGCTAGAAACATCCATGTGCAGGTTTTATGTGGACATAAGCTTTCAACTCCTTTCAGTAAAGACCAAGGAGTGTGATTGTTGGGTAGTATGGTAAGACCATGTTTAGTTTTGTATGAAACTGCCAAACTATCTTCCAGAGTGGCTGTAATATTTTGCACTCCGCCCAGCGATGAGTGAGAGTTCCTGTTGTTCCACATCCTCTCCAGCATTTGGTGTTGTCGGTGTTCTGGATCTTGGCCATTTCAATACGCTGTAGCGGCAAGAAAGATTTTGATGGGTGTGTAGGGAGGGGCTGGAGGGTATTCTAGGCCAAGGAAACAAGTGGAAAGCCTCTCTCCACCTCACCCAAAAGAGAAGCTGGAAAGTATGGCTGTGTTTAGCTGCTCAGTTTTGCTAAGATTTAAGGTATAAGACAGGAAAGGCAATTAACATGGGTATTTCTGTATAGGCAGCATTGGGGGTCAAGGTCAGAGGAAGCGTGGGGTTGTGCTGGGAAGGGCTCTAATGGCAGGACCTGGCACCCAGGTGCATCCATCCCCAGTGGCCTTGAGCGTAGCTCCCTATCCCTCTCAGGCAGAACCAGAAGCCAACCCATCTCCATGTGGCCCACTGCCTAATGGCATGTGTTTCCGTCAGAATCAAAATCCAAAGTCAGTAGTACAGACATTGTTAGGAGGCCTCTTCCACTCCAGATGTCTGTGTGTGTGTGTGTGTGTGTGTGTGTGTGTGTGCACGCGCTCGCGCAAGCACGTGAAGTGGGTGGTTTCACGAAGTGAGCCAAGTAAGTTGGATGGAAGGTTGAGCTCTGGTCCTCTTCACACACAGAATACCTCCTGGCTGCCTCTCAGATGTAATGCTTCTTTTGTGGCTGCTCCAGGGCCTGAGTCAAACAGAGTTTGTGTATGCAGGTTGTATAAGGTGTCAAACACATGCCACGGCCCGTGAGGGTGGAGCCATCATGACTGGGGGCAGTGGCCATCTGTGATGACAGGAGCAATTGTCAGGGGATTCATCAGGCATGGACACTTCTGATGACATGTGGCCTGGACTTGGTGAGACCCTTTGGTGTCTCACGGCAATTCACACTGGAGAAAGAAAATAAATCTATTTTTAAAATAAATAATTTATTTTAAGAAAATAAATCTGAGGAAGATGAGAGGGGAAAATCAACACGTTCTCTGGGCCACCAGCTGAGGGATATTAGTTTCTAACCCCAACAATGAAACTTTCTTCTTTCCTTTTCTTTTTTGTTCATTTAATTCAAAGTGATACAAGATTTTTTTTTCTTTCTTTGAGGAAGATTAGCCCTGAGCTAACATCTGCTGCCAATCCTCCTCTTTTTGCTGAGGAAGACTGGCCCTGAGCTAACATCCGTGCCCAGCTTCCTCTGCTTTATATGTGGGATGCCTACTACATCATGGCTTGCCAAGCAGTGCCATGTCCGCACCTGGGATCCAAATCGGCGAACCCCAGGCTGCTGAAGTGGAAAGTGTGCCCTTAATCACTGCGCCACCAGGCCGGCCCCTGATAGAAGGTTTTTAAAAGCATATGTCCAAGAGGAAGACTTGTTGAATTTTCCTTTTTCCGATCTAGTCATTCATTCAACAGATAATTCTTGTGTGCCTACTGTGTACTGGGTATGTCAGCTGAATGGACAAGACAGGTCCCCCCTCCTTGACTGAGATTTAAAGTGAATGCTTAGTTTTACTCAAAAAGAAGCAAGAATGAGACAGAACTGGAAATATGACCATAGGCATAAAGTGGGTACAGGCCGGCTCTTGTGTAGCAATGGTCAGACTTCTGACCCCTTGGTCATCTGAAACACAGCAAAGTCTCAGTCAATTAAAAAATAAGACAATTTTGAACAATGAGAAAAGCAGTTGTCACAAGCCCGGGCATCACTTACGTTGTAGGCTTGTGGAGTCACTCACAATCAGGTCCTTCACTGACCTGAATTTATATCTAAAATTAAGATTAAATTAAGGCTTTTTTTTCTCACCAACCCCACTGCTGCCTGCCTGGGCTGAGCTACCATCATCTGCCTGGATTTTTGCACTAGTCTCTGAAACGGCCTCCCTCCCCTCGGACTCTCAGGCCTGTGTTCTTAGCACAACAGTCAGAGTCAACCTGTTAAAATGTAGCAGGAAAAAAAGTGTATAATGTAACGTAGGGACGCGATCATAACCGACATGAACAGAGAAGAGGAAGTGGGAAGGAAGGAAGGGCGTAGTAAAACGTGCTAACTTTTCCATCTAACATGGAAAGAACAAAAGGGCAATATTTCATTCTTATCTTTGGTAATCAGAGAAGCATAACTTAAAAATGTATTTTAAAAACTTTACAGTGGTTACAATTAAAATTAGAATGTATATTTTCCCTATGACCATGGCTGATAAAAGGAGAGAAGCGCATCCATTCTTTCTCCCTGTACCCTGCTCTATTCTTCTGAACATAGTCATTTTTGCCACCAGAACGTGAGCTCCCTGAGAAGAATGAATTTGTTTTATTACTGCTCACTCCTGTACCTATAGAACCAAATAAATAACTATTTGTTGATGTCTTAGCTCACATATTTGTACTCAGGTAAATGTATTCTTTTCTTCTCCTGGATTTCTTCCATTGCTTTAATTCTTAGTCTTTCTAAACCCTAAGAATCAAAGAGTCATTAAGATTTTTCTCTAGTATTTTTATGATTTTAATTTTTAAAGATCTAATTTATTAATCCACAAAGAATTTATTCTGATGATACAGGATGAAGTTAAGATTTTCCAGCACTGCTTGCTAAATAATCGTTCCCTCCCATTGCTTTGTGATGCCTTTCTTGGTCATATGACACATTGTCGGTATCAGGGTCTTTCTCTTGCCTGTCTTTCCTATTTCATGGCTCTGTTGGTTGATTTCACATCACAGTCACACTGTTGTAATTTTTATGTGTTTAAAATATACGTCATTTTTAGGAAGGGCAAAACGCAAGCTGTTTCATTTTTATTTATAACATTAAATAAAACACAGCAGTGTTTATTTGCAATGAAAAATCTGAAGGAATCTGCATAACCAAGAATAGACGAATGGCTAATGAAGATGCGTTCACACAATGGACCACTACGCCTCAAGCAAATCAAAGCTAATAGCTGTAGCTGATTAACACTCATCCCTCTGAACAGACTTAAAATAAACACCACCTCCCTGCTTTGGAAACAGTACCACCCACGGAACGATGCTCCCATACCCACACCAGCTGCCGCCACGAGAGGGCCCTGTGACACATTAAAAAAATCCTGTTTCTGAAGAGTTCTGAAAGACTTCAAAGACTGTTCATGACATAACTTTAGGTAAAATAATCAAGCTAGAAAACTGAAAATGCTAGATGAGTCCGGTTTTGTTTTAAAATCTCTATCTCAGTATTTTAAAGGCTAAATGGGAAGTGGGACAAAATGGTAAAAGGTTTACAGGGTAATACAAATGATTTTTCTTTTTCTGTTAGTTTCCCAATTTTCTTCCAAAAATTCTACTTTCATGTTAATAATTTTAAAGCCACCTTGTTAAAACACTACATGGAGAAGAGATCAAAGAGCTTCTTTTGAGAGGTATAACAAGCTAGGCCATCACGCGAGAGCCACAGGCCCTGGTCTGCCCATCCCCTTGCTTGCCAGGCTCTCTCCTCATGCTTCCTCCTCAGACAGGCTCTCAGCCACACTCATCTCCCAGCCGCACAGTCTGCGGCCTTAACGCAACATGGGACGGGATGTACCATGTGGAGCTACCCTGTGCGTGGACTTTGAGAGCCAAGTTCTGCTGATGCTGTCATTCCACTGCCAACCTCGCTGCTGCCATGAAATGAAGCCACAGCTTGCCCATGAAGATGCGATCATGTGTGCCCTATTACACATCCTTTAACCCGCAAAACCCACCATATGTGGGAGAGAGATGGGAAGAAGGAGGGTTTTTCAGGTCTCGTGGTCCTTTCCAATTGTTCTCTGTGATTTGGGAAAACAACCAGGTGAATAATCCCAGTCATCCCTCTTTAGTTACTGACTGCTTATTCCAATGTTTCACTTCATGGGCAATTCTCCCTTTTTTTTTGTTTTTGTAGGCATTTGGCTTGTGGGTTTCCGTTGTCTTTGCAGAGGTCATGATACAGTTACATCTCTGATGTGGTCTCTGGGCTACTCGCTCCACAGACAAATGAGGGCCAGCCACTGGGAACCTTCCCGCATCTGCGGGAGTAGACAAAGCAAGGGATTGGTGATGCGCAAGAAATGGCAGATATGTCACAGTTGTAGGACACCACCAAGCAATCCATGGACGTGATTTCATCTGACCCTCACAAGGGTCATCTGACCCTCTGAGGCTCATTCTCTCCATTTTGAAGACAAGGAACTCAGGACTCAGTGTTTGAAATTTGCTTGCAATTATAGGACTGGTAAATGACTGAGCCAGGCCCCCAGTCTCACAAAGCCCCTTTCCACTATTAAATCATGATCTTGGCAGTGTGTGTCCACCTCTGGAATAAATTTATTGTTAGAAGCCAAAAGCTCCTAGAATGAGCTCAAGGAGACGGGTCCATATATCCAAGACCCTGGTATCTGAATTGGCTATAGAGACATTACAAACACTGCTCCTCAGAGCCCAGGCAGAAAGAAAAGAAATTTCAAATTGGCACTTTGGAAAAAAGTCTGAATTTATATTCCAAGTTCTTCCCAAGGCTCCTTTGCTGAAATAAGATGTAATTATGGGTCCATTTCATCTACAAAGTTGTATAGACCAGAAAGACCAGAGACTACTAAGGAGCTAAACTAAACCAAATAAGAACTCAAGACATGACTTAATATTAGAATAAGATCTTTAAAAGAGGGAAATAAAATGGATACCTAGCACGTCTCATGGGCAGATGACGGTGGAGAGATGGGGGGGTGGTTCTTCAAGATACTTGAAAACAAGTTACCTCCAAATAGACCTGTAATAGCATACCTTAGCTTGATATTTTACATTTCTCCCGATCCTGACACATACACGTACATACAAATGATACGTTTGCAGTCCTTTTGAGTTAGCATTCACAGTTATTCATTGATGTAAATACATTGAGGAATCAAACAGGACTTAATTTTATACTGTGTCCTGTTTGTTCAGGTTTATTTAACATCAGACAAATCAAGCTAATGGCTATAGCTAAATTAACATCCATGCACGTGAATGTACTTGAAATGAACACCGCTTCTCTGGTTTGGAACCAGCACCGCTCACAGAATAGTCCTGCCACAGGCCACCTGGCTGCCACCGTGAGAGCATCCTGTGAGGCAGAGACAGAGCACGGCTCAAATATCAGGTCACCAAATGGCCAGCCTCGGTTATGTCCCTCAGTCCCTCTGTTCTCATCAGCAGAATGGGGAGCACCATAGCTGTCCTATAGATCTCACCCTTGCATGGGGAAGGCCCCACAGGGGCCATGCCTGTGTGTCCACCCTGTGCACCTGCGCTGTGCTTGGTGCCTGCACATTCTAGCGTTCAGTAAACATCTGTCAGTGACAGCATGAGATCGTGTCCAGGAGCTCTTGAGAAATAATAAAGCGTGATTCAGACATTTGGTGACAAGGATAGCCACCATGTATGTGAATGTGCCTGTAGGTGAGGAACTGGGTTAAAGGATTTACATATATTATTTCATGTCATACGACAATCGTCTGAGCTGGGTATTATATTAGTATCCATGTTTTACACATGAGGTGACTGATGTTGCCCAGGGCACACGGCTGGCAAGTGGCAGAGCTGAAATTGAGCCCAGAAGTATGCAACTCTTGAGCCTATACAGTTAACCTTTCAGGGCATTTTCCCAAGGTTTATATGTCATATTTTCTGGAAGAACCAGCTGTTCATCATTCATTCTCTTATTCATTTATTCAAGTAACATTGATTGTCTCACATATGGAGAGAGACATGTGCTGGGGGCTACAGGAAAACAAAGACTCATAATGCACAGTCTCCCCAAGAAACAGCCTGGGTGGAGAAAAAAGCGTCACAGAGACAAGGAGTTAAATAATAATTCAGTGGTTAACAACTGTCCATGATGATGGATGTCATAGGTCCCATTAGAGTTGCCTCCTCTGGAGTAGACAGGTGTATGACATTCAGAGAAGTGCGGCCATGCAAGCTGGGTCATCTGTGGAAGTTTCCAGAAGGAATATGGACCCAAGCTGGCCCTTGCTCTTGAATGAGGATGTCAACTTGCTTTTGAAGGTGGGAGTCAAGGACATCTGGAGGGCAGGAGAGGGATGCTGTGCTGTGCCGCAGACAGATGCCCCGGGCGCTGGTGGTGGGGGTGATCTCGGGCAGACTCCTTCTTCACAGATAGAGTGGAGATAACCAATGGTGGCTCTCTCCTGAGGTGTGACAGGGATTCACTGAGATGACTAACATGTGCAAACCGAGGAGCTCCAGGCCAGCTGCAGTAACCACTCACGAAATGCTGGCGATGCCCGTTAGCGTTCCTTTTCCACGCTTAAAAAGAGAGACAGAAAAGAGATTGTTTTTGCGATGAGTCAAATTCTCCAATGGAAACATTTTTAATGTTTGAGAAAAATGAAGGGGAAAATTCTCTGCAGCTTCTACTTTCTTGCTAAAAGGGAATTATGTTAATTAAGCATACAGAACAAATAGGAAAGTTAGAATCTCAAATTCTGACTTCAGCCCTTTCCAAGGCCAAGAGTAAAACTTTAAGTGCCTTTTTACATATATCATTTTAAATATCAGTTGTTATAGAAAACAAATGGGTAATTTTTTAAAATCAAAGCTTCGTCCTTGACAAAAGAATTTGGCATTTTTCCTTAGCAATGGAAATGGCTTATTAAAATAAAATCGAGAAAGAAACCATTATGTAACAAGAAAGTTGCAAATTTTAAGAGGACGTGTTGGTGACAAATGAGAACATACTTGGTGGAAAGATCTAGAACCGACGGCATGGTTTCTATTTTCAAGCATCCAGTGCAGAAAGAGGCGGCTTGAGGGCACCATCATCATCATCTGTCGCATAAAAGAGGAGCGAGGCTTATTCTGCCTTGTCCCAAGGAGCAGAAATTAGACCAATTTTTTAAGTTTTAAGGAAACAGATTGGACTTAACATTTTTAAAATAAAAGGAGAAAAAGAAGAAAGACAGAAGGAAAAGTACGCTTCCCAACTTTCCAATAACTACAGACTAATTACTGACTGCCCCGGGAGACAAAGAAAGGCTCTCAAAGAACCTGGTTAATGGGCTGCAAGGACGCTGCTCTAGCCTCCCCACCAGGGCCCCCTCATCCCCCCTGCCTGGCCCATCTGTTCTCTACACGACAGCCAGACTGATCTTTTCAAAATGGAAATCGAGTAATATACGTGCACTTAAAACATTTTAATCCAGTGCTTCACAAGCTTATCTTCACATTAGAATCACCTGAGCACGTTTAAAATCCTGATTTCCAGGTAGTACCCCAGACCAATTAAAATCAGAGCCTCTGGGGGCAGGGCTCAGGACCCAGCATTTTTTTTTTTTTTTGCTGAGGAAGATTCACCCTGAGCTAACATCTGTGCCAACCTTCCTCTATTTTGTGCATGGTTGCCACCACAGCATGGCTGATGAGCAGTGTAGGTCCATGCCCGGGATCTGAACCTGCAGACCTGGGCCACCGAAGTGGAGCATGCCAATCGCAACCATTATGCCACAGGGCCAGCCCCCAGACTCAGCATTTTTAAAGCTGGCCAGGTGATGCAGATGTGCACCAAGGTTGAGACTCAGTGCTTTTATCCGAAGGCCCAGATCCTTACATGGTTACAAGACCCTCATGGAATAGCCCCCACCCACCTTCCAGCCTCCTCTCCCATCCCACTCCCCTCCTTTTCTCTCTGCTCATTTTCCAGCTACATGGGCCTTCTTTCTGTTTCTCATTTACTGTCGCCCCTCTCACCACAGGACACTGGCACATGCGGTTCCATCTGCGGGGAGCATCCTCCCCTCCCCACCTGACCAGGCCACCTTTCCTCCACAGCCCACTCTTCAGCCCTTATCTTAGGGAGGCTTTCTCAGTCCTCCCACTCTAGATTGGACCACCCTACCCCCATTTCATGGTCTCAAAGCTCGGAAAGACTTGACCTCAAAGCGCAAGTCATGGTTATTAATATAAACCTTATTCGTGTGAGTCCTTGATTAACGATTGAGTCCCCCATAAAACATAAGCTCCGGGGAAGGCTGGGGCCACCGTGGCTGTCTGCTCCCCCTGGGTCTCCAGCACCTGGCGCAGTGCGGGGCGTATGGTAGCTTGAAGGAAGGAGTGCTGTGGATGAAATTTCTGCGTAGCTTAACAGGACATAATTTCTATCGAAAAATTCTACATTCATGCATCTTTAGTTCTAACTCAGTTCTGCCACGGCCGCCCTGTGTGGCGGTTGGCCCAGCTCTCCGGTCTCCACACCTCCATCTATTCTCCCAGCTTCCGAAGGGTTTACGAGCTCAGCCTTTGGAGGGAGCCTTTAGTTGCTTCTTAGTAAATACTGATTGTAGGCCGGCTGCTTACCTTCTCTGAATTTATTTCCTCACATGTAGAAGAAGGAGATTAACATTCCTTTAACAGAGTTATTGTAAGATTTAAGTGAATTGCGTAACACAGTGCTTAGCACGTGATGTGTGTGGAGGAAATAGTAACAACAATGCTGAGAATAACTATTATTTTCACGTTCTTCCCTGGCTCGGGATTCCACAAAGCCTCGCCCCTTGCATGCTGATTAAAACTTCACTCTAACTTAGCTACAGGACCTTCTTGTCCATAGTTGTTGCTGCCCCTCACCCTGCCGTGGATATCTGAACATATTGAACCCAAGGATTAGATGCAGCTCCAGACCTTTGCCAAGGTTGATCCCTCTATCTCAAGCACCCTTGCTACTACCTGTCTGCCCGCCTGAAACATTCCTTGTCCTTCACACCTCAGCTCAAAGTCTGGTTTCTTTGTGAAGCCTTCCTGGTTCACCCTAGGAGGGACCTTATCCTGCATTCTTTCTGAACTAAGGCACATGCCACCACTAAGCAAGGATCACACTGCAGTGTTCTTGTTTTAGTGTCTGTCTACCCAGTGGACTGCAAGATCCCTGAGGCCGGGGGTAATCTCTGTCCATCTTCGTATCCACAGACCCTGGTGCAATCCTATACTCCAGGTACTTGGGAAGTATGTTTTGGTGTAATGAATGCCGCTGATCTCAGGAACCAGAAAACAAAGGTGTAGATGGTTTTGAAGAAAGTCATTTTTCTCCCTGATTTCTTTTACGATCGTTTCTGGAATGGGCATCCCATGGCTTATAGATGCTTTGAAGTAGTCACTGGCACCAATTGGAGCTTAGGAGCCCTGCAGTACAGGTGTGCTCAGGCTCAGGCTAAGGCTGGGGCAGGAGAGCTGTGACCCAGAAGAGTTCCTGACTCCTGAGGGATCAAGGCAAATCTCTCCCAGTCCTGGAGAGACAGCACGAGGCCCAGGCCTTCCCAGCGCATGGTCCACAGAGCACATCCAGTCCTCTCTACTGGATCACTACAGGGAGCCAAGGCAAACCCAGGGGCACAATTACATTCCTTCCCTGGCATCATGTTTCAAATATTTCCCTTTGCAAATAGTCAAATAGAATGAAGCTGCTTGGTTTTTGAGCCAGGTCTTCCAAAAGGAACTTTGAAAGAAAAATGGCAATTTTCAGACTTTTCCACTACACCCTGCTCAGATGAAGGTTGCATAAAACCTGCCCCAGCATTTACAAATAAGGAAGAAACGGCTTTCTTGGTTAAGACCCTAAGCCCGTGAGGCCTGAGCTTCCGCTGTGTTACCACCTAGGGGGCTCAGAGATGGCCGTGTTCTAAGAACTCAAATGAGCACAGATTCACGGTTCGTTGTTGTTGTTTAGTTTTTCTGAAAGGATAGTTTCTGCGTATTAAATCTACATACAGACTTCAGAAATGTTACCATTAAGATTCATTAAGGTTCAGTAATGGAACCAGCTTCGAGTTGAAAATCTGCCTGCTCTAAAGCAATACTCATCACCTCCTTACATCACACTACAGGGCAGAGAGGACCTACCAGACAGCCATAACTTGAAAAATAGCCCATACCTGCATTTGCTCTCCCTCTGGAACTCACTGTCCTGGGAGGGCAGGCCAGAAGGCCTCTCTGGACAGGTGAATTCAATCCAACAGCATGGTCGCTCCACACGCTGTCATTCCGTCACAGGTGTGTGTCTTTGACACATTGGAGGACAAGGCTGTTGGGCGTAGCCTAGTGGTTTCAAACTAGAGCTTGCCTCAGAATCACCGGGAGGACTTGTTAAAACCATTCCCTTTATTTACCAATTTTCAGGATAATGAAAGTCCATGAAGTTGAATATTGGGTTTTTTTAAAAACTATTATTACAAACAACAAGGACATAAAATATATTTGAGGGGTTTTAATTCATTGCAGTTATTATGATTATTGAAAACAACTGTGCCATCAACGGCACGTGAGAGCCTATCCCATTTGGCTGATGAATCCTTGTGACATGACCCCTTCCACCTCCTTCCACACACACAGTTCTTACAGCTGTTGGACGTTTGTCCTCACCCACTTGTATTATGGGGTTTGGGGAGGATGCCTTATCACCTAGTGTTTTTGTAAATCTGACCCATCAGTTTGTGGCTTAGTATTTAGTTTCTTTTATCTGTTTTTATGTGAGGATTCCAAACGATTCAATGACTGTCCCACAATGCTGCTCCCATCTTAGAGTGTGACCATCTTCTTAATCGTATTTTAGAATATTTCCAAAGGATGGATAGATTACAGAACTCACACTTTCATGATGAAGTTGCTTACCTGCGACAGTAGAGGGAAGAAAAGTGTTCCTATGTTCTGAGAAGCTCTGTCCAAGAGAACTTTCTATGATGATGGAAATCTACATCCACATTATCCAATACATGCGGTCACGGAGCACTTGAATGTGGCCCATGCAAATGAGGAACTGAATCTTAAACTTCACTTAATTAACTTAAATCTAAATTGAAATGGACACAGGAGCTGGCAGCCACCATATTTTACAGTGTGTTTCTAAGGAGATCTGAGCACTTTCACTCACTGACCTTTTCTCACTGAGCTGAGCTGTGCTCATGAGAAGGATAACGCCTTGCTGGGAAGGAGCTTACACTTTTTCCTAGGAATCCTTTGAGAAATATTAAATCTCTGCATTTCACAGATCAAGAAATACTTAGTGTTTCTGCAGAACAGAAACACCAGCAACCTTGAGTCAGCTCCTCCTCAGTTTTCAGTGATCCTCAGAGAGAACTTTCAAGAACTGCTTATGGTCAAGACTTTTGAGGCCTTGCTTGGGACATGATTAAATGTAAGCTATCGTTTCCCCTAAAACTTGCAAAAGTCCTTGTTTTCAATATTTCTAAATATTTTTCTCTTCTATAGTCAGTAGTCAGTAAACTACTGCCCTTGGCCGAATCTGGCCTTCTCCCAGTTTTTCGTATGGCCCAATGACAAATAATGGTTTCTACATTTTCAAAGGGTTGGGGAAAAAGCAAAATAGTAATAATATTTTATGACATGTAAAAATTATACAAAAATTCAAATTTCAACGTCCATAAATGCAGTTTTATTGGAATACACCCATCCTCACTTGGTTAGTCTTGTCTTTGGCTGCTTCCACACTATATGGGTAAATTTGATGCCACAGAGACTGTGTGGCCCGCAAAGCCCAAAATATTTATCATCTAACCCTTCATGGAAGAAGTCTACAGACCCCCAAGTTAGTCAATACATGACCATTCTTTTCCGCGAAGAAACTTGTTTGTGTTTCACATTTTAGAAGAAATTAAACATTTTAAGAAGCTTCTTCTTAGTTATGGCCAGAGAAAATTACATTCCACACCCAAATATACACAGCTGGGCATCAGGGAAAAAAAGCAAGAGCTTTAATGGAGTTATTAAAGTTGCAGCATAAGGAAGAAAATTCTCAACAGAAATTCTCTTAAGCTCATGAAACTTGAGGGAAACAAAGAATTTAAGACCCTGTTTATTATTTGATTTCATAAAAATGCCTGGCGTGAAAGCAATTACCCATTGTAAATGCTTCAGCAGAGAAAATATACACTCACTTCTCCCAGATTTGGGGGAGAGGAAGTCAGACATTAGCTGTAGGATCATAAATCTTTGAGAGATCTGAACAAGCATCTTCCGAACATTTTAAGACTTAATGAGAGCTAAACTTCAGCCTTGAAAAAATGAACCAGGGAGCCGTTTCATCTTTTGTAAATTTCGGTTTCCATCTGGAGTCTTTCTTGTGGTGGGGAAGTAAACACCATCCTTTTTAAGAACAGACAAGATCTTAATTGTCTGTTTGACCCTTGCACAGCTTTCTCCTGAGCAGAATTTAACGTATCCTGTCTGGATGTTGATAGCTTACTCATGAATAGTCCTAGTAATATAAAATGACGGGAGATACATTAACACATCCGAATAATTGCAGTTTCTCTTTGGACAGAGAAAGTTGTATTATATCAAATTCCAAACTACGTCCCCAAAATGACACTAAAACTTTTAAAGCTATGTCAATAAAGATGATGGCAAATAATCAAATAAAGCCACTTGCAACACAAATCAAGATAGAAATGAAACCTTTCCACTTGATATTAAATTTTTTTTAAAAAGATTACTGCATAGCGAGGACAGTATAATCTAATTTTCTGAGTTGGTTGCACCAGAGAATTGCTTGAGATGGGGTCCACTTAGAGTCCGTGTTTCCTGCCACAGGTTATTATCAGAGTGTTAGAGAGCAGTCTGGGGTATATTCTCTTATTTTTGTTTCCTTTGGACATTGGGCAAGGACTGTCACATGATTTGCAAAATCTTTCTAGGAGTAGGATGATGGTCCAGAGACAAACAATGCTTAAGGCAGAGGAGAAAGAACTAGAAAAGTCCATTGAAGCCACGTGTGATAAATTTGCTGCAAACAATTGTCACAGCCAAACAAAGAAAGACATCTGGCTTATTAGGATGCAAGAGATCCATAAAGAAATCATCAGAAAGCCATGAGAGGTGCCACAGCACGGTGCTTCAAAGCCTATATTTTGGTGCTAGATGAATTTGGGGTAGAAGTTTTGTTCTGCCTCTTACCAGTTGTCTGATTTGGGCAAGTAACTAAACCCCATCCATGATATTGGGATAATGACCGTATCTATCTCATAGGGCATGTGAGAATTAAAAGAGATGATGTTCATAGGTGCTTAGCACTGAGATATTTTCATGGAATTTTTACATGTCACTCAATAAACGTTTATGGCAACCAGGATAATGCCAGCAGCACAAGTTGCAATCCTAGGCTAGCGTTGGTTTCAATTTGGTAGGTGAGGTAGTCTTATTTGGAAAGTGGAGACCACCAAAAACCCCTAAAACATCACAAATAAAGAACTGGGGGAGAAGTTAGGGAAATAAATTGTCTGATGTATAACAAAGCTGATTTTCAGATAAAACCAAAAGAGGGAGTGGAGGGCCTGCCCCGTTAGCTTCCTGAGAATCTGGGGGACGTTTGACTTTCTCTGCATATAGAAGCCATGTTTTGGGGTCCACTATTTTTTCTTCCCCGTTCTTCAAGGACTCACTAAGGTGAGCCCTGCGGTCAAGTTTGTGTCACATCTCCCCGTTCCTCCCTGGCCACAGTCAGTGAGACCAGTGATGAACCCCAACCAAGCCCAAACTGGGCCAACCTACTCCTGTCTCCAGGAGAAACTGGTCTCATCCCCAGATGCCATGTTATCTCAAGTCATTTTGCAAAATTCATCAGCAATTTCCAAATAAAATCAATTTCGATTTATAACTTTAAAAATAAATACTTGTAGTAGAATCTTCTTATGCATAAGAAAGAAGTTGCAAGGTTAGATCAGGGAAAAAGGATTCTAACCCTAGAAAGCCAATAAACACGGGGCTGTCCTGGATACTCTGGGGGTACGAGAGACAGGGGAGTTTGGCTAGGGAGAGCAGAGAAGGCACAAAGTGATGCATTGTCAAGAGCTAAACTGCTTGGTACAGAGGAAAGGCTAGGAATGGAAACTCTACAAACAAGGGCTTTGAGTTCCCAGGTGCTGAATCCCTTTTTTTATTGCCAAGAGGCAGCTGGGAATGGCACTTGGGAACACTCAATGTCTTCACTCTTCCTGCAAACATCCTCAAGGGACTTATTTTCGTTTTTGTTCTTGTTTCTCTTTCTTTTAAATTTTCATTTGACCACAAGTAGGAAGATATTGTAAATATCTGAAAAAATGGGAAGTGGGATTTTCATTTTGACCAAGGAATAAGAGACTGTAAAGATGAGGCAGAAACTAGTGAAGGGTCAGCTTTCTGCTATATGGCCGTTTGTATTTTTCCTTCCTTCTTCTTACGGAGCTACAGGAAACTCACTTCAGGAGCAAGGGAAGACCCTGGATGCTAAGCAATCTGGCTCCTTGTCTTTCCAGCTCACAGAACGAACCATCACACCCTGCTCCCGCTTATAAGCAGGCTCGGTCCCGCACCGCAGGGGAGCAGAGCCACTTTGTGAGGCAGGCACCCGGCAGGATAAGCCATCTCTCTGTCCCTTCTTGTCTTTTCCTGAGTTATGACTCAAATTTTATATTCCTCACTAGCCTTCAGCTATCTCTTTGAGCCAGTGATCCTGTTATGTTATCAACATTATGACACAATGGCAAGATTTCACCCTGGTCCTTGTGCAGGCTTAAGAAAAAGACTCTGAGCATTCCTTCCTTGGGAAAGTTTGAAACAAGTGGAAAATGAGAGGCAGGGTTGGGGACAAGAAAACTTGGTCATTTACCAAACACCCACAAACTCACTAAGCTGGAAACGGCTCAGTTTAGAGAAATATTCAGGCTTATCCACGTCCAAATGGAGATCATAGATTGTATAAAAGAGAGTAGCCAAATGTCAAATTATTCCCGACTAACTGTGAAATTCGTCCAAAGACTAAACCCACTGGAAAGACATGTGAGGGACTCTGGGAACTGATGATAATGAGTATTGCAGAGAAAAGTTATCCAGTGGTAACTTTTGGTTTGTTCCTCAAGCACACAACCTTATACCACTTGAGTTTTTCCCTCAAGTCTCTCACAACCACAATTAAATCATCATTGTATTTATTAGTCATTAGGGAAATGCAAGTTGAAACCACAATCAGAAACCATGACACATCTATTAAAATGGCTAAAACTTTAAAAACTGACCATACCAAGTGTTGACAAGGATGTGGAGGAACCAGAACTCTCACGTACAGCTGGTGGGGGTGTAGAAAGAGTACAACTACTTTGAAAAACAGACCATATCTTAAAAAGTTAACCATACACCTATCGTGTGATACAACTATTCCACTTCAGGTATTCACCCAAGAGAAACGAAAGCATATCTCTATACAAAGATTTGTGCATGAATATTCATAGCAGCTTTATTAGGAATAGCTCAAAACTGGAGACAATCCAAATGCCTGCAAAGGTGAAACAATAAACAAATTGTAGTATGTCCACACAATGGAATACTACTCAGTAATAAAAAGGAATGAATTATTGATATATTCAAAAGCATTGATGAAGCTCAAAATAATTTTACTGAGTGAAATAACCTGGACAAGAAAGAGTACTACTGTTTGATAACATTTCTATGAAGTCCTAGAAAATGCAAACTAATCCATGGTGACAAAAAGTGGATTAGCGGTTGCTTGGGGATGGGGACAAGAGGAGAGGCAGGCGGGATGGATTATAAAGGGACAAGAGGAAACCTTTGGAGGTGATGGATATGTTCACTATCTTGATTGTGGTGATGGTGTCACAAGTGTATATGTGTGTAAAATTTTATCAGATCAACACTTTAAATATGTGCAATTTATTGCATGTCAATTATATGGCAATGAATTAAAATTTTTTTCATTAAAAAAATAATCATTGTGTAATTACGTTTAGTGTCTGCCTCTCCAAGAGACATAAGCTCTTTGTGGGTGGGGCCTGGTGATCCTGTTCACTGCTACAGCATCTAGTCCAGTGTCTGGCACACAGCAGGCACGCAATAATTATTGACTGAATGAATAATGGACGAACTAGTCCCAACTCAGGAAGGATTTGCTCTTATTACATCTTCTATTGTCAAGTAAAAGGTAATGATGCTAATGATTTTTAAGTAACCCTGTTGGTTTTTCTCATTTGGGCAATAAAAGATGGGAAACGTTACAGCTCATAATAGATATAGGTATGAAATCAAGGATCTTGATTTTAAAATAATGCTTGTTTCTATTTCTGATTATAACATGCTTATCTTAGAAAATTTGAGAATACAGAATAATAGAGTAACATTTTTTGAACTAATGTGTCCTTGTTTACTTTGCCGAAAACATCTTCTCTATAACAAACACGGGAAACCCTGATGCAAACAACCCAGTTGTGCACATATTTGCTGATTTCCTCATGGCTCCCAGGTGCCCAGGGCTGCTGTACATCTCATGCACACAGCATGAGCATCCTCCTTGGTGGGAGTTGGACTTATCTGACGCCCTCATCATATGGGACACTTCCTCTGTCTTGTTTAGACTAGAAAGAGCCAAGGTATGGAAGAGTGTGCTAAGAGGAGAAAAACTGTTTTGTTTTTGTTTTATAGCTTTTAAACTTTTATAGAACAAACACTATTCCGTTAAATACACTTAGGATGAGCATCTGATGATTGTGTCAGGAAGAACTCTTACATCCCCATCACCCCAAAGCCATATTTCGTGCTGAGAGCCCAGGGAAACCCGGCCACAGAGTACAGTTTGACTAGTGTCTACTTTCCCTTCAAGGCTGAGTTGAGTAGCCGTGATACAGATGACATGGTCTGCAAAGTCTAAAATGTTTGCTGTCTGGCCCTTTACAGAAGAAGTCTGCCAATCCTGCTTACTAAATTTCAATAAGACATGCTGATCATCAAACTTGGTCTCTTTGCCTGACAGAATACCCTTCATCTCATTTCATCCCCCCAATGCTGCAAAGCACATATATTGCTCCTACTTTGTAAAGGAGGAAACTGAAGTTCAGGAAGAGTCAGTGACCCGCCCAAGGTTACACAGACAGTGAGTAGATTCACCTCCAGTCTACGGGACTCCAGACTCTGATGCCTCTCCATCAGGCCGTGCCGGCCCAGGAGTGGGCCATGGAGTGCCCGGGGCTGTGGTCAGGAGGGATGGGAAGAAGAAAACAGCCCCCTCTGTGTAGACGATTCTTGTCTCCATGGTGTCAGTAATGGAAATCTCCTCGCAGGGCTGGCTGGGCCTCCCCTGGCTGTGTTGCCCACCTTCCCATTAGCAGGCTTGATCATTATAAACAAATTGTTTTATTTAAAGTGAGGTTTCAAACTGTGTACTAGTAGGAATCGCGTATTCAAGTATAAAGAGTTTGATTACAAGTGTTTCTTGAATGTTTTAAGTATGTAAGCATTTGTATGGGTTGTAAAAGTTTATATTTTGCAAAAAGTAAAAGTAATTGGCTCCTTCTGTAAGCCTGGGCTCCTCTGCAGCCCCTAAGAGAGAGAAAGCCCCCAGGAAAAAGAGCCACATTGTGCTGAACAGACAGCCAGTGACCACAAGCAGCTCACGAAGGATGGCTTCCAGTGCCTGACCCCAGAGAGAAATTCTCTGCTGCCCCTAAGCCAGCAGGAGATGATCAGAGTTCTCAAATTTCCAAACCCTTCACTGGCTAAGGAGTCCCACCACCCAAGCAGCACTCTCATTTGCCTTCCCTCCTCCTCCCTCCAACCTTCCATGGTTGGCTTAGAGATCCAGGATGACCAAAGCAAATTTTGGGGCCACCTTTCACGGCCAGGATGACCAAAGAAAACTATGGGGCTGTGCAGCTCCCAACACCAGGCAGTCCTTTGCTGTAAGAACTTCTATTTGTATGGGGAGTCATTGGGGGAAAAGTAAACCATTGGCTGAGGGCAGGTGGAGAGATCCTGAATCCTCTTACTACAGTTTTGTCCTGGAGCTCACCCCAAACTCTCTCTCTGCCTTGGGTGGCTCAAGGACAGCAGCCCAGAAGGGCCTTCTCTGGGGCAGGGGAGAGGTGAAGGCCATTTTATTTATTTATTTTTTTGAGTTGGGGGATGTTTGGGGCACCATCTGAGGGATGGGGGGTTGGCTACAGATGACATCCCTGTGGTGCAAATGAGCCCATCTGGTCTGGTTGTCAGCGGTGTGTTCTTTATAGACTCAAAACCTTTGAAATTTCACAGCATGCTAATATTCGATGCTGTAGAACAAACCAGAGGTAGTCACTGCAAAAGAATGCATAATAACCAGTGGTGTCAATTTGATTTCAGGTGCCCAGGATCCCTAAACTAAATCCCTAAATGAGGAGAAGGAAAGGGAACCAGATCTTGCCTGGGCGGCGAGATTCCTACGGCTGGGAAGCTATTGGCGCTCCATCAGGACCCTTGAAGTGTGCAAAGCCCCACAGTTCTGGGGAACAGAAGGAGGACTTGGCTTTGTTTTCTTCCTTCGCTCTCCCTCTCAAAAGTAGTCCCCATTGGGCTGGGGCCCACGGGCAGGACCCGGTGGAGACAGGCCAGCCCTCTTCTATCCCCCTTCCTTAAAGGGCTAGATCAGAGGTTGGCTGTGGTGGTCCTTCCAGGCTGTGTGACAAACCCACACGCCAGCCCAGGAGAGGCAGAACACCTCTCTGTTAGGATGTTCAACCTAGCGCCTTGCTATCTAGTTCTAAACACAGGGGCCTAGAAATGTCTGGCAGGGATTCAGAGGCAGATAGAAAATGCATTTTGCAGAAATTCAAGAAAGCTGTAGCTGAAATCATCTTCACCCCACACTGCTGTTTTGGGCAAGGGTTTTACAAAGAGCCTTCATAATATATTGCTGACTTCCCTATTGTAATTTACAACCCGCATCTCACTTTATAATGCTGCCCTCCCTCTCTCCCACCCCTTCCCTTCTCTGTCCACTCCTCTCTGGCTCTTTGTCACTGCTCATAAAATGACACCCGAGGTAATAAAAGAACCTCCTGCAATCTTCCTTCTTGGCAGACCTGTGAAGTATAAAGGGCTCTGGAGGGGTGTCAGGAAACCTGAATTCTGAGCCCTGCGACCTTGAGTAATTCACTCAACCTCTGGAATTCAATTAACTTGCATTAATAAAGGAGTGGATTATCTCTAAGATCCCGTGCAGCCCCCAAATCTACGACCCTAAGGAGGGGAGCAGGAAATGTCTGCAAACAATAATGGTAAGAAATTGGATGAAGCTTTCGGGTGTCAAGGATCCCTAAGGAGGAAGTCTATCCCACCAGGGCATTCCACGAGCTGTGTGAATTATGTATTGCTAGTCTCCAAGGGCAAATTCACACTACCGTTCACCAGCACAATTAAATCAAGTTGAGAACATGCAAAACTACAAGGGTAAACTTAATTCTGACAGAGAACAGGAAGTTAGATGCTACATGCCCTCCACGCTGGAAAATGAAACAGATCCAGTTGTGAATGAGCCTATTATGACTTTTTACGAGGGGAAGGTGAAGAGCTTTGCCTCGTTTCCTGATGAGGGTATGCACAGAAAGCTAATTACTTCAGACAGATTTCTCTGGGGCCGAGTCACGCTCGGCTTCTTCCTGCCTCAGTTCTTTTCCATGGGACTGAGAGAGGCTGTCGTGTATGCAGATTTATGAAGAAGAATGGCACTAATCCGCATGCAAGATGCCAGCTGTTTCTCATTGATGAGTGGTGGGTTGTCAAGGTTATATAAAGTTTACGCAGTGATTGAGTCTTACCCTTGAAGAATCAAATGTCATGCTCGACCTCCAAGAACTCTTCATCCTGAAAGTGGCATAGAGACATTCATCGTTATTTGAGGCCAGCCAGTCCAGACCCCTCAGCATCCAAACCCCTTCTTACAGATGAAGAAACTGACCCCCTTGGAGGGGATGTGATTTGCTTGAAGTCACCAGCAGAAGAATGGAAGAGCCACACCTGGAGGCTGGGGTCCAGGAGTGGCCGGACCCCCAGACTAAGCTTTTTGTGTAAATCACTTAACAACAACTAGACTATGAGGATAATTTATCTTTTCACCAGCTTAAACATTTTGACTTCAAAGAATCTTAAAATGGTCTATTTGTGATCCCTGGTGTGATTTGGAAGCTACAATTAAATTTTAGGAATTAAAACAAGTTAAAAAGCTAAAGCCAAATTTGCCAGAAATCTCATGAAATGGAGAGTTCGATCAAATTGAAGTTTATGGCAATTTTTATCTTATGATTAAAACCTACCATTTTGGGGTACTTTTCATGCCAGGAGCGGTAACAGACATTTCACAGGCACTATTTCCACATAATCTTCACATAGAACCTCTGGACGGTTAGCGTTCCCATCGTAGGGATGGCCAGCCTGAGACCTGATGCAGATCTGGGTTTCATACCCAGGCCTCCAAGACTGTAGCTTCCTCCCGACATCCCCTCACTCTTCCCGCAGCTCTCCCTGGGAGAACAGTCCTCTGATGTGGGCTGGGGCACTGCCAATCACAGTGACCTCTTCCCTGGATGATGTCAATGACTAAGAAAGGGACACATAATCTGAGCCAGGCTACCAGCTCTCTGTCCTATCTTGGTGGCAAAATTATACAAACAGGAAGCCAACTGAAGCTGTCCTTCTGTGGGCAGCACCCTCAAAAGAGAGCTCCTGAGTTCCTGGTCCCAGAGCCCTGGAGCTGGGCCATGGGCTTTGTCCTTCTCAAGGCTGTTTGTCCCACTGTCCTTCAGTTCCTTTCTTCCAATGGAAATGAACTCCTACCCCATACCTGCTTTTGTGTTAAATTAAATTGGTTTCTAATACTTGGAAGCAAAGAATGCAAACTATACATCACTATACTGTTACATAGGAATCCTTCGTTTTGTTTTTAAATATCAACCTTTATAATAACCTTCTAAAATCTACAGCATCCACATCTTTGCCTTCTTACGCACAATAGTGAATACATCAACATACTACATTATTTAATGAGAGATGTGGGGTGCCTCAAAGTGAATGCAGAAGGCCCAGCAAATTCGGCTGATTCTTTGCTGAGCCCAAGGCACAGAAGGGAAGATATCTTTGGGAAGAGGGCATTTGGTTCTGTTTGTTCTTTTCTGCTAAATCCCTGACATGAAACGTTGTGCTTTGCCTCAGTCCTCTGGGTCTCCTGTGTGGCGTCCCTGCTCTCAAGCCCGAGGCAGACCTTCGCCCCAGCCCCCAGCCCTCTCCCCTATTGTCCTTTTAGTCTTCTCCAGCTTCTCTAGCTCTACTGCCAAAAATGGCCTGCTCCTTCCATTCACATGGCCCCCACAGCTGCTGCTTCTCACCAGGGTCTCCAGTCTCACTGATCTCCTGCAACTCAGGAGCCTGACCTAAGCGTAGGGGGAGGCAAGCACACAGCTTAGGCAAGGCTATTTTAGCATTGTGGAAGGCAGAGGGCGTTTGAGTAATAAATAAGAGGAAAGTTATAGAGAGACCTGGAGTCTCCTGGGCCGCCCCTAGTGTCCCTGGGCTGTGCACGCTGCTTGGTCCTGATACACTCAGCAGTCTCCACGCACGGCTGAGCCCATTCACTTCCCAGACTCTCTACTCCTTCCCCAGCAGGACTTTAGAAGCTGAGCTATCCCAAGGCTGCACAGCATTTGAGATTTCCCTCTACGTGTGCACATTCTTTCTCATCTGTTCCTCCCGGTGGGCTGAGAAGTACTGGTCCCTTACTCTCCAGGATCCCTTTGGTAGGTCTGACTACTCAACAGGACCCGTAGCTGCCTCCACACCCCTCCTCTCACCCATGCAAGGCATCCAGCGGGGCTCGTACATCCTCCAGACATCTGGTGAGCACCTGCGCTCTGTGCCAGGTACTCTACTAAGTAGTGAAGATGTGGGGTTTGATAACACACAGTCCCTGACCTCAAGAATACCAAGACCAGGAGGGAAGCCAGGCAAGTAAAGAAATCATTGTGTTACTGTGGGCCAAGTGCCCCATGAGAGAGTGTGCGGGATTCTGACACACAGGCTGCAGAGAGGCAGAGGGGACTCCGAAGTCCCTGAGAATACCTCTTCTTGTACTGCAGAGCGTGCCCCATGCGCCTGCTGACGGCCCGCTGTGCTAAGGGGAGAGCTGCAATCCACCACCAGTTCCTATCACTGTTCTAGTTTCATGCGAAATTCAGACGAGGATCTCAGCTCTCTGCCATCATGATTAACCAGTCGATGCATATGTTTCGGTCACATCAACATTACTCGCTCTTCATCCAAGAGGAACCATGTGATGAGAGGCCTCATTTAGCTGATGGGAACATGAGCCCGGCTTTCATCATAAAACATTCCCAGCTTCTCTGAAGGAATCATTGGACCCCGTGAGGAACTGATATGGGGAACACCATTAATTGATCCATTTTCCAACTGCATCATTGGTTCCCTTCAAATAAATGAGGCTGATACTGAGTGCTTGCTATTCAGTGATTTTTTTCTTGTCTCTTGTAGGCAGCCCACGTGGAGACATCAGTCTCACAGCTTCCTAAGTGAATTCACAATCTAAGGTCACAAGCGACTCTGGGGAGAGCCAGGCTGGCAGCTGCCTCTGTGATTGCGTGTTCTCTGTGATTGCGCAGCGCTGCCTAAAAATACAAGCACATGGGACAACTAGCAGGGTCCCAGAAAGACCCTGGGCAGATGACAGTGAGTTTTTACTTTCTTGGACTCCTCTCCTCTGGGTTACAGCTCAGAAGAATCCTGGTTTCCACAATACTGCTTTCTTTCCCCACCCCCTAAAAATGAAATACTCTCCGCTTGATCCCTCTCTTTCAGCTTCCTTCTTCCAGATCTCTGTAAAATTGCTGGTTTAAGGTCAGCTTCCCACAATGAAATACAAATTCCACAAAGGACGTATCTGCTTTGCTCTCCTCCGTATCCCCAGCACCTCCGGAAGTGCCTGGCACCTAATAGGTAGTGACCAAATAGATGTTGAATGAATGAAAGAACCTTCTCCACTCTTCAACTTCAGCTCTCACCTCTTTGGGGAAGACTCCAGTCTCAAATTTTCTGCTAGACAAAGTCCCATGTCTCCAGCTGCTTGTCTGCACTTCCTTCTGCTGTCAGCTCACACTCAACATGCTTGCAATGAAAATCTTTCTTCCAAACCAGCATCCCATCTGACTTTCCTTCTTCTGCCAGCAACACCATCATTCACCCAACGACTCCCGTTCAAAACCTCAGTGTGGGGCTGCCACGTCTCTTCCTTCTGTTGATCGTAGCTTGTTAGAGAGCCTGCTGACCTATTCATTGCAAGGTTTCCAGCCACCTCTCTTTCTTATCAATCAGGATCCTGTGGTCTAACTCAGAATCTCATCCCCCTGGAATTACCCTGTCACAACAGCTTCCTAACTGCTCTCATGCTTTCCTAATCCATTCAACATACCTCCATTCATCTGCCTCTCCTCTGACCCAATCACAAGTCATCAGCCCCTCCCTACTGCCTGCTCTTTTCAACCTTGGCATTCAGGGTCCTCCATGGGCACCCCTTAAACATCTTGTCCAGTCTCATCTACAGTGATTCCCAAGGTAGGACTTTGATCTTGCGCTATCTCCTGAACATGTCTACATCTTCCCCCATCTGGACTCATGTTGAAATCTCACCCACCTTTCAAGGCCAGTCCATATCACACCTCCTCACTGAAGCCTTCCCTGACTAGCTGAGCCCACAGCCCTCTCCCCCTCTTCTGAAGTCCTATAGCTTGTGTCCTCTGTACCACTCACTTGATCTTAGCATATAGCACTAAGTGGATAGAGTGGATCATTAGTAATTTTGTCATGTGTTTTAGTCTTATCTCCACAGCCAGATTGTAAACTCCTTTTGAAGAGGGCTCAGGGCTCAGATTTTCTTCTATTCCCTACAGCAATTAAACTCCCTGCTTCCCAAATCTAGACCCTGCACAGAGTAGGAACTCAGTGGATATTGGGATATTGGTTGATTTTAAAGTAAGATAAGACTGAAACAAATCAACATCAGGATAGGAATCAAACTATGCATATTCAGGGAATGGCATATCCTTAGGGTATTTTTAAAGCATCTTCCCTCAATAAAATTGAATATTTTGAATAATGTCAATGCCACATATTAGATATGAAATACACTAGCTTACCTTAAGACTTCACTGTTGCTAATTTACAGAAGAAAGAAAATTAGAGAACCTATTAAATTCCAATAACAAAAGTAGGTCATCTGAAATCAATCTTAATTTTCCATATTTAAATCACCTCGTTTCAGCAATAACACGGTAGTCTTGGTAATGATGAAGGGCCCACAAAGTAACTCTTTTGTAGTGTTTGTGTTTTAAATCATCACGAAGGTGTTATTCATCTTGTTCTGATTCAAACTGGTTAAACTATGTCAACTTTGGATTTCAGGAAAGGTCTCCAACGTGGTTCTTGATTCTAAAGCCCAGATTTGGCCCTGCTCAACTTCCTCCCTCCTCTGGACGAATGTGTGTCCCCCCAGATTCATATCTAGAAGCCTAACCCCAAGGTGATGGTATTGGGAGATGGGTGGAGCCCTCCTGAACGGGATTAGTGCCCTTATAAGAAGAGACCAGAGAGCTTGCTTCCTCTCTCTCTGCTCTCTGTCATGTGGGATACAAGGAGAAGATGGCACCTGCAAACCAAGAAGCAGGCCCTTATCTGACATGGGATCTGCCAGCACCTTGATAACTTGACCTTGGACTTTCCTAGCTGCCAGAACTGTGAGAGATAAATGTTCGTCATTTAAGCCGTCCAGTCTATGGTATATTTGTTACAGCAGCCCAAATGAACTAGGATACTCCCCCTGTCTCCAAGCCTGGCTCATCCTCTGCCATTGGGAACATCTTCTGACAAACACAGTTTCCAGGGTCTCAACCCCGAGCTGTGGCTAACCATCTCTTGGGGTGGGGCCCAGGGATGCGTATGTCAAAAACGCTCCCCTAGTGATTCTGATAAGGAATCAGCTTTGGGAATCCCTGATCTTCAGGCATGAAGAGGCTAAGTGGCCTCTAGGAGCCATGAAGTGGCCTACAAAGCTCTGCTGACCTCAGTCCACCAGCACAGACTCATTTTGGACCACTCCATTCTCTCTGAGCGTGTGCATGCACACACACATCCACGTGTGTACTCACACCTCAGGCCTCTGCACAGCTGCTCCACCTGCCTGGGTCACCTCTTCTCCCTCGCCCATTCACCAGCCCCTGCTTGGACACTTGTTAAACATCACTTCCTCTGTAAGGCCTTCTGGAATGCCCTCCAGCAGCTCGGAGCCCTTGCTCCTCTGCCTCACTGCTGCCCTGTGCCCCTTTCTGGCTGGACATCCTTCATTCATACATGCATTCAGTGAGCATCAATGGACCACCAACTGTGTGCCAGGTCCTGTGTAGGGGCTGGGCATGCGGAGCCAAATAGGGCATCGTCTCTGGGATCAAGTAGCTTAAAATCTTACCAGGGAGACCAACCAGAAAACCCAAGATGAGATTTATAGCTTTTAATGTCCCTCACAGAGAGAGAACACCAGAGAACAGCATGTAGTCAGACTTTTGGGGTCAGACTTTCCTTTTTGAAAAGCTGGCTCTTCAGCTGAAGTTTTGTATTATATTGTATTGTATTTTTTGTTTGTTTTCGTCAAGGGAAACACATAGGGTAAAGAGTCAAACTGTTTTCGAGATTTGTTGTGGAAAGCCTTACACCCTCCCCCTCCCACCACCACTTCTAGTTCATCTGAAGGCAGCCACTTCAGCTGAGAATTTTCACTTTTGCCTCCATGTCTTTAAAGAGCATAGTTGAATTGCTGTCTTTTGATTTTTCAGCTATGGGCATTTTTTTTACTGACTTTACATTAGAGAAGATAAGACTTTAGTCCCACTGCCCATGTGTGCCCTTCCCTCTCCTATCCTCCCAATGGAGTTTTATTGTGGTTTGGATGGATCAATAGCCAGTGTTTGCAATATTGTGATTTTATACCATAACTAACTCATAGCTTTGTTTTTTCCCTGGAGTTGACATTATCCTTTCTATTTTTAAAAAGTCTACATAGTACACTATGTTCTTATCACTAATTTAAGATCAAACTCATAGACAATTGTCTAAACATCCTCCCAAGAAGTCCAGACACATTCAATTCTCTTTCACATTCATCTTCCCAAGGAAGCTCTCTCCCAGAGCCGTCAGCCGTGCTCCAGGTTGGACTGGGGGCCCTGTGTACTCTGCATCCAGCAATAGTCCTGGGATTTCCTTGCATCAGCATCCTCAGGACTCCCTTCACCTCTCTCCTGCATTGGAGACTGCTTCCTGGATCCCATGTCTTCCTCTTTTTTGAAATATGATCCCACTTCGGTAGACCACATTCTCTGGTATCTTTCTAAAAGGACTTGCTAAAGACTTTGCACGTACTTTCTTCCTAAAATAGCTAGATGCCAGGCACACAAGGCCACAGTACATGTATTCGTTTGTGCTATAACAAGCACACAAAGATGAGGCTGCCACGCACTCATGTGGGCTCCCCAGCAACTACTGTCTGTGGACTTGACCCCAGTTCCCGCCTGGTTGTAGGTTGACCACGTGGCCTTGGACCCAGTCTACACCCAGAGCTCCACCAGCACTCTGATCCATCACCACTTGTCTTTAATGTCCTTTAGCGCCTGCAGGGACATTTATTATTGATGGCCCTGGACAGGCAATGGATTGAGTCAGAGAGGAAAGAGTAAGAACAAAGTTCCTATAAAGGGATGCAGGCTTGTAAGGGTATAATGAAATATCATAACTGATTTCTCACTGCTGTAGGAGTGTTTATAACTTGGAAGAACATTTATAACTCAGCTCCTTCCTGGTCCATTTCAGTTCCCACTTAGAAGACACCCCATCTGAAAGCTAGGGACATGCTACCCACTGCTCCTTCACTGTGGTGCTGCAAGGAAAGAGGAATTGACAATCCAAAGCTAATAATAGAAATAATTAGAATAATAGCTAAAATTCAGTGAGCACAGGCATGGTGCCAGGCATTGTACATACCCTGTCTCATTTCAACTCCCTAATGAGGACCCTTGTCAAGGTCACAGGGGTGGAAAGTGGAAAAATCTGCAGAATTTAATGATGCAACCATAGCAAGCATGCCCTGAGCACATACTATTTGGGGAAGAACATGGAGTGTAGTTAAAGAGCCGGGGTTCAAATTCCGGCTCTGTCTCTTAGCCCCTCTGTGCTTTGGTTTTCTTATCAGTAGTTGGGGTCAAAAGTACACACTTCATATGGAAATAATGAGGATTAAGCAAGTAATATAAAGCACATAGAAAGTTCTCAGTAAATAGCACCTATTTATAGCTGTTATGTGAACTGAAATCTTGCATTCATGATCCTTTTAATCCTGACAACAACTCTATGAAGTAGGTAATTTATTATTTCTATGCTTGTGATATAGAAACTGAGGCTTAGCCAGGGAGCAAGGCTAAATATCTTGTTCAAGAGCAGCGAGCTGGAAGGAGCCAGGGAGGGGCTGGGAACTCAGGCCTTCAGACTACACTTAATTCCTAATTAAGCTTTTCCCACCTTACCTCACTACCTCCCATTTATGCACAATCAAATGCAAACAAAACTATTTTAATAAAGTGTATTATCCTGTTAGTTCATGTCCTCTGGGAAGTAGATACCAAGATGGGATTAGATGTGTAAGAGATTTATTGGGAAAGATGCCTATGAGAGAAAATAGGGATGGAGCTGAGGAAGCTGGAAGAGCCGTCAGCTCGCTATGCAGGTCCAACCGTGGGGAGGATGGAGGGCAGGAAGCAGCAGGCTAGGAAGAGTCTTCGACTGCGGAACTGTTCTAAGAAATGTTTGGCCAGGTCAATAGGGAGCCCCGGAGCTGAAGTCTCCTGTTGAGGAATATTATGTCTCCCAGGAACAGGCCTCCCTTAGAATTCCTACCAAGCTCAATCATTGGCTAAGGACAATGTGAGGGAAGCATGATACAAATCAGGTGATAGACTTCAGCCGGGACCATTGCTAATTATGGTCTTCGCCGTTGGAGATCGGAGAGGCGCGTTTTCATGACCGTCATAATTATCAATTGAAACAAGCATATCTAGTGAAATATTCCGTGGGAAGGCACTGAGCTCTGACTGAGCAATGTTTTCATGGCATGCTTTATAAATCAAGAATCAGTTCCCTCATAAGAGGAAAACTCTATACAACAAATGCCTCTTCCTCCAGGCAGCCTTCCCAGGAAACGCAGACTGAGGCAGGTGCCTCTGAGTTCCCTGCCTGGATGACCATCGGCTCTGCCCAGTGGTTGTTCATTTCTACCCGTGCCAGCCTCACCTCCTTGTCTGACTTCAAAGCCCCCATCTTCCCCCTTCTCTGAAATTCTTTTCTTCTCTATCACTACACCAGGTTTGTTTCAGCTTTTACGAGAAACTTCCTGATTCCTGACGTGGCCTAAATATCTAGAAGAGCTTGTCGGATTCCTTGGGGGCATTCACCAGGGAAGTTAAATATCAGGTATTCTGTGCAGTTGTTGAACATTTTATTTTCAAATGTGTGTGAGCATTTATTTCTCAATTCATTCCTTTTGCCCATTTTCACCTTCCTCATCGCCCTCCGGCGGGGCTGTTAATAGCAGCCCTGATATTGGTTCCCCCACAGTGAACCCAGCATCAATGGGTTAAAGCTAAAAGCACACTTTCCCAGCTGCCTGCTTCTTTGGTTATACTCATATGTAAATATTTGTTTCTTTAACCTCTGACTCCCTGAGCTTTACAACCAAGTAGAAGTTACAAATTGTTAAAGTCCAGATGGCCTCAGGCTGGGCTCCCACTAAAGTTGTGGCTAATCACAGGTCCTTGAAATTCTTTTACAGAGAAACTAAGTCCAGAAACCATCAAGAAACTGAAGCTTCCCAGAGTCTGCCATCCACCATGGAGATAAACAGCCAAGGACATCCATCTACGGAATCCTTTGTCTCCCCACCCCTTGGAGGCAGTCCCAAATGCAGGCAGATGGGAAAATGCTGAACAAGAAGGCCATGGGCCCCCTCCCCTACCTAAAACCCCAAATAAAAACTCCTACTCGTTTCTTAACGGGGAGCTAACAATTCTTAAGGTAGTAGCCGTTGCTTTGCTCTCTCTGCCTGGCAAAGAAAGTAAAGCCTTTCCTTTCCACTCAAGGTTCTGTTCTCCTTATTTGGATTGGCATCGGGTTCAGAGACTGAACTTTCGGTAACAACGCGATTGTTCCAAAGTGCAGTCAGGAATGAATTGTGGAAGCCAAACGGAGACGTGTGAGAGAGAGGTTGATCCCGCTGGTTTCAGCTGAAGTTGGTTAAAGGAAAATGTAAAATTGAAGCATAAATTGATTTACAATGCCACAATCTCTAACGACCAAGCTTATTACCTTAAGTTTTACTTAGTAAATTATTATCTTGGGTGGTCTTTAATCTGGATCATGGCTGCAAAACAGTGTAAATTGCACTTTATACCATTTGTCATTTGTCGTTAAAACTTTTCTTCTTGATCCAGTTCTTGTGTGTTCTTTTAATACACGTTTCATGATTTCCCAGAACAAGTCTCTGTTCTCAGTCACTTATTGGATATTTGACAGAAGCTGAATTTTTACTAGGTAACTTTTAACAACTGTAACAGGTCTCATCTAGACTGCACGTGTCACTTAGGGAAGGGACGGTGTGCATTTATGCAACTTCCAACACTTAGCACAGTGACTGGCACATAGTAAACATGTTAATAACCTTCAGTTTGAATGAAACAATGTGCCTTTTCCAGGCACCAAAGCCTGTGGTTTGCAATAAGTCACAAACTTTGGCTTCACGAAGAGCAATTGTTTAGATGGAAAAGACTGGCCAACAATCCAAGAGCTCCACTTAGGGGTGGTATGTACAACCAGAGAAGGATCTATGGGTGCAAAGGGCATGAAAGGTGGTGGGGGCTGCAGGGGATTCTTGGAAGGGGCCACCCCCAAGCTAAACACAAAAGACGAGTGGAAGAAGTGCATGTCCTCTGGCTCTTGAGCCTTCACTAGGCTTTTTAACACCATTTTGTGCTACGCAAATAACTCTTCTCCTTTCTCATCCACTCTTCCCCATTAATCCACTAAATAAGCTTAGAGGGCAATGGTCTGAATGCTCCAGCTCTCGGGGAAATGAGTGTAGGAAGCAATTCACAATGTTATAATCGCAAAATCTTGGGACAACCCAAATGCCCTTTTAACAGGCAACTGTTAAAAAAATAATGACAGATTTGTTAATTAATCCACTTTGTCATTTGTCCTGCTAACACTCATTGAGCATCTACCATATGTCAGGTCAGGTTCTAAGTGCTGATACAACATCGAACAAAACAGAAATTCCTGCCAGCAGGTAGCTCGCACTATCTGCCTTGTTCTCATTGTCAGCTGTATCTTTCTACATCTAAGTAGAATCTGATTCTCAAATCTCTTCAAGTCAAGACCAACTGGAACAAAACAAGTGAAGAGTCAACCTGATTTCCATTTCATAAATGAGAGTTCTACTTAATCCACATTTCTGTTTATGTAGACATGCAATTCAATAATAAAGCACCAAATACTGCCATTCTTCAGTATTTTTTGAATGTCAACAACTTTTCAATTACTATGTAAGCTAAGGCAACATTTTATCTGGTGCTTTTGTGTAGAGTGACTATTCAAACTGTAGATTCAATTGTAGGTTAATTTATAGCTGAGTTCACAGCATAAAATCTAGCTATTAATTTAAAAATTTTCTTTAAATCTAACCTGCAATTTAGCAAGGGGTTTCTATAAGTTTGGAAAGATACAAGAAACAAAGACTGAAGGAGCTCACCTTAGGGCCTATAAGTTTCAGGCTTTTCTTTGTTTTCCCAAATGAAAATTTAGTCTTCTCACCAAAGGTGAAGGACTGCCACAGGCAGACATGTGGCTCAGAGAGGCACAGAAAGAGACGGGTTCAAACGCATTGTTCAGAAAGAGCTGTTGAATCACTCCTGATTTAAACTTTTGCTACCACTTCCTGAATAAGTACTTATTTTTGTTTACGCAATGTCTAATAATTAATAAGGCTAACATTCTGAACCACGGTCTCTCAACCTCAGCACTATTGATGTTCGAGGCTGAATAATTCTTTTTCGTAGGGCTGGCCTGTGAATTGTAGGATGTTTAGCAGCCACTGGATGCCAGTAGCACCCCCACCACCCTCTCACTCCATCCTTCCTTTGTGACAACTAAAAATGCCTCCAGATATTGCTAGATGTCCCCTGGGGGAGGAGGGCAAAATCACTCCTGTTTGAGAATTATTTTTCTGAACAAAGACTACGACTATTGTCTACTTGTTCTTTGCAATTGCATATCCTGCTGGTACTTGGAAAACGAGACTGCCATGTATGGTTGGACAGGTTATTCACTGCACAAGGGCACCTGGCCAAAGGTGTAAGGAAGAGGTAAACTCTAGCGGTTGCTCTGCTGGCCAAGCCAGGAGCCGTGGAATAGGGCTCTGTCCTGGAGGAAGAGGCCTCTTTAGAACGTACATATAAGTGCTTGCGGGTTAGCTTCTATTAACAAGATTAACGAATGACTAGAATGTCAGATGCTAAATGCATCCAGCCCAACTCCTTCAGTTTTACACATTGAAAACTGAGGTCCAGGGAATTCTGGAAGGATAACTGTGAGGAAATCATTCAGCCTCTAATTTAGATAGAAAACGTGGGATGAGAAGGGAGAAGTTACAGCTCTTCAGGGAGCTTGACTGTCAAACGGAAAAATCTAACACACATTTTGGGGAAGGAGCACAATCCAGTTTGCAGGCCGGTACAAGACAAAGAAGAGATAACCCTTCACATGACAGATGGACGGGGCAGGAGGAATGGAGCGCACTTGACCACACAGGAAATGTCCCTGGAGAAGAACGTATCGATGCCCACTGCTAGACTGGGATTGGTTCAAAACCAAGGCCAGTGTCTGACTCATCTTTGCAGCCTTATGCCTGGCCTGCATTGTCACAGAGCAGAAGCACAGCGAAGCCTAACCCTGGGCAAAAAGTTGTTGACAGTGGAGACCTCTGGGGCAGAAACAAGTCCTCTGGTGAAAAGGGCAGGCTGTCCAGGAGAAGAGAGAGCATTCCAAGAAGTCACTGCTCAGTCTCCCTGACCCTCAGAGGGTTCTCCTGTCCCTATAAGAAAGCACGGCTAAATGTGACCCCCTCCCTCCTCTGGACGATCCACACACTGAAGGTGGAACAACAAGGTGTATTTTGCCTGTCTGCCCTGGTGAGCCTGGCTGCACCCACCTGCCCCTGGACTCACCAGCTGGAACACATCCCTCCCCAGGATGAGCAGACCTCCGGGTCTCTGAGCCCACTGACCTCCTGGAACCTCAGCACAGGGGCATCTGTCCCAAGCACGTGCTTCTCTCCTTACTCTTTCAGATCGGCTTTGCCTTGGCTCAGGGCTCAGCCCCTCTTACATTCCCCAACCAGAATCCTGACCAAACTCACCACAAGTTTAACAGAAGCTACAGCAAATGGCACACAAGCTCACAAACCACCACTGACATGTTGCTCCTCCCTGGGCTTCGGGCTGCAACCCCATGGCAGTTCTTCCCCCTGCCCAGGGAACTGGAGTTTCACTGGCCTGTCTTTTCTGCCCTTCAGGGGTGATACTCAAATATTTAGGAAGCAACTCCAATGCACCAGCTTATCAGAACAGGTGCCTGGAGGCCCCTGCTGGGCCCGGTGTTAACTCACTGGTGGCTGGGTTACACGGAGCGCTGGGTCCCGGGGACCATCCCCACTAGTCCAGGAGTCTTTCAGCGTTTTAAGCCTGGTAGGCTCTTACTTGTGGATCTCAGTGCTGAATCTCTCCCTCCTTCTTGGCTCTGCCTGGCTCCTGCAAACTCACAGAGGCTTCTGCAGCCTTCAGCAGGTCCCCTATGGGCACTTCAAGCTCTAGAAATCCACACTGCCTGGGAGGTGATGGGGTCTAGAGATAACCCCTCCACAAGATTCCTCTGCAGTTTTTCTGTCCACAAAGCGCCGGTTGTGGCACTTTTTGGGGACAAAACCTCATAATACAGCCCAGGCTGCTGACTCCTCTGTTCTGAAGCCAAACTTCACAGATGTTTCTGCGGGACTCTGTAACAATCCATAAGGCACTAACTACAGCTATAATTAAACTGTAAAAATCAATCCAGCAGCAACACGTAACTGGGGAGGGATTCATCTCCTGTGATGTCCCCAGTGGGCCATAACCCCCCTCTGGCTGCTGTGGCATGTGGCAGAGGGCATTATATCAGCAGCACAGAGGCCCAGAGTGCACCTCTGGCTCTTACTTCCACGGCAGGGGTTTGGGAATCAGTCACTGGTGCTGCAGTGACAATGGCATGGAAAAGTACTCCACAGGGTGAGTGTTGTTAAGATGAGTGACTCGAAGCCTGGAGCTCCGACAGCTCTGCAGTGAGGGTGGAAGATGTGATGCCAGGAAGGGACCAGCCAGGGTTGGGTTTGTGATTGAGCAGAGATGATAGGAGATCTTGGACCAAGAGAATGAAGGAAGAAAGTGATCCAGGCCAAAGTGGAGGCAGAACCCCAACACTTCAGACTGAGGTTTCCATTGGTAGGGATGGCCACCCAGACTCGTTAATCTAATTAAGTTTGCTTAGCATTTAAAATTTGCTACATGTCTGCTTAAGTTAATGTGTGTGTATATGCAGGTCATTCTACAATGTGAAATTCATTTTCAATGATTCCTTCTGTTATCCTCACAAAATCGTGGAATTAAAAGGAATCTCTTTGGATATTGTTAAGGTGAGGCAATAAATTGAATTTGCATTTGGCACAAGAGTTCTGCAGCCTGGACTGGAAACAGCAGGTGACCACGTGCCTTATGCTGATTTCTCATTTACATGGGTTAAAGGTCTCCCCCCTATAGCTCCCTCCAAGGATATATCTACCCGAAACCTATGATGTGACCTTATTTGGGAAAAAGGTCTTTCAAAAGTAATTAAGTTAAGGATCTCAAGAAGAGATCATCCTGGATTAGGGTTGATCCTAAGTCCCATGTCGAGTATCCTCATAAGAGAAGAGAAAGGGAGTAAAAACACAGAGAAGACGATTTGAAGACAGAGGAAATGAGTCTACAAACCAAGGACCACCACGGATGGCCAGCAGCCACCAGAAGCTAGGAGAGAAGGATGGAACAAATTCTCCTCAGAACCAACCCTGCCAACACCTTGATTTTGGACTTCTGGCCTCCAGGCTGTGAGAGAATAAATCTCGGTTGCTTTAAGCCACCCCGTTTATGGAAAGGTGTTATGGCAACTACAGGAAATGAACACATATGGTAACTGGTGACATGGCGACATGGGGAATGGCATCAAACGCTGGCTTTGGAGTTGGATTAACGTGGATTTGGATTTGAATCGTGTCTCTGCCATTTCCTACTTGTACAACTTTAGACAGATGATTTCTCAATAGTTCCTTCTGTGCAACAGGAATAGTAAATATATCTATTTCACGAGGTTATAAATGAAATGAGACGGCACCTGGCACGCAGTAAGCACAGGACAAATTTTAGGTTATTATCATGACCTACTATTAGAAGTTGGTTGAACACCTAAGTTGATGACTAGTTAAGGGGAAGACAGGAAAGGACACAAGTTACTTTGAATTGCATTCCAGAAAGAGACAATGGCTCCTCTTTTGGGAAAAAGTAGGGATAGAGATATTTGGAAGAAAAACTAAAGAAGAGAGTCCATTGGCTATATTTGAAAAGAGGAGAGAGGAGGAGAAGAGAGAGGAGTAGGCTGGGGAAGACAGGGGGGAGGACTGGTTTTAAAACACTTTCCAAAGAATTGCTATTTTGGAAGATGAATGGGGGGTGTTGCTTTGTGTTTGGGAGGAGGATGGAAATGGAGAAAGTATTATTTTAGAGAACAGAGGGAGAGAGGCTATAATTATGAAGGGGGTGTACATGCCCCGTGGGCTGAGTGATTAAACAAACATGGCTTAGGGAAGGAGAAGCCCAGGGAAGGGCAAATTTCCTAATCAGGATACCTCAGGTAACAGAATGGGCACCTGCCTATCTCCTGGGCTGGGGGTGATAACAGGTCACAGAGAGATTTCCAGGCAACTGCCCAGCATAAGGGAAGAGCACTGCCTGGGAGTGGCGTTGGCAGAAATTTAGAACCCCTAAAAAAGGGTATAAAATGTGTCCTTCGGGCTAGTCCTAGAGGTGCGGTTTCGACAGCAGAGAGGGTGGAGGGTGTTCTGGGAGGAAAGAACAGGTTGGGCAAAGATAGCGGGTGCATCATAAATGAAGAGGATAGAAGAGGAGGGGAGAAGCATGCAGAGTGTGTACAGGGGGGCAGTGGGAGAGAAAGGGAGAGAGGCTGGGGCACCCATCCCTCCTGAGCAAGGGGGCGCTATGAGCAGTGCTCAGGAAGGTCAATTAGGCTGCTCTGCATAGAATGAATGGGAGGGGGAGGAGCTCTCACAGCGTTTTATTAAAAAGTTTAAAGTAGTGCCAATATGTAAGAATCGAGAGATTTTACTTAAAAGCCAGATTACTGGTATCTCTTGAAAAATCAGAAGGTCTGGCAATGCTGGGTCCGTCTTGTGGTGTGGTCTCGGGGGTGCACTGAAGAATGGGCTGCTAATGCTTTGGAAGGCTCATGCTGTCTGTACCACGGCCCCTCATTGCCTACAGTTTACATGACCCACTTGGGCCTTGCTGGCCAGACATAGCAAATGGAGATGTCACGGAGGGGCAATGCAATGTGTTCCTGCCCTCTCTCCCTGCAGGCCCTGTGCTGAAACGCATCTCTGATGGAGGCAGTTGATTGATAGTGTTATTCAAATCTTCTTTATCCTTAACTATTTTTCGGTTTTTGTCTACTGGTTCTAAGAATTATTGAGAGAGGAGTGCTAAAATCTCTAATGACATTTGCAGACCTATTTCTTCATTCAGTTCTGTGAGTTTTTGCTCAATGTATTTTTGAAATTTTGTTATTAGGTGCTTACACATTTAAGATTTATATGTCTTCCTGACAAAGTAACCCTTTCATCATTAGTCTGTTTAATACAGATGCTCCAGCTTTCTTATAACTGTTGTTTGTATGGTATATATTTTTTTATCCTTTACTTTTAATCCATCTGCCTTTATACTTAAAGAGAATTTCTTGTAGATAGCATAAAATTGAATCTTTTTTTTAATCCATTCTGACAGGCTTTGCTTTTTAATTTGAATGTTTAGACCATTTACTTTTTTTTCTTTTGAGGAAGAGTGTCCCTGAGCTAACATCTGTGGCAATCATCCTCTATTTTGTACGTGGGACACCACCACAGCATGGCTTGATGAGAGGTATGTAAGTCTGTGCCTGGGATGTGAACCCATGAACCCCGGGCCACCAAAGCAGAGCACAAGAACTTAACCACTACCTCACCGGGCCAGCCCCTAGACCATTTACATTTAATGTAAGTATAGATATGGTCAGATTTAAATCTACGTCTTGCTTTTGTTTTCTACTTGTGCAATGTGGTCTTTGTTCTTTGTTTCTGGTTTTCCTGCCTTCTTTTCTATTAACCGCATATTTTTTGTATTCAATTTTATCTTCTCTATTGGCTTATCAGTTATATCTCTTTTTTTAAGTAGTTTCTCTAAGATTTAAAGTATGAACCTCTAACTCACCACAGGTTACCCAGATAGCATTATACCACTTCAGGTATAACCTAAGAACCATATAATTCCATCTCTCTAACCCCTGTTTGTTATATGTGCTATTGTGTCACATTTTTCTCCTATATATGTTATAAAACCCACAATACATAATATCTTTGCTTTAAACAAAAAGTTACTCAAAATGGATCATTTAAATATAAGAACAAAACCCAAAACTTCTAGGAGAAAATATGAGAGGAAAATTTTGCCACCTTAGAATACAAAATGTACCTACCATAAAGGACAAAAACTGATGAATTCAGTTCATTAGAATTAAAAATTTCTATTCTTTGATGTACACTGTTAAGAAAATGAAAAGGCAAATAACAGACTGGAAGAGATTTGCAATACGTATGTATGCAAAAGGACACATAACCAAAATATGTAAAGAATTCCTACAACTCAAGAAGATAACACAATTAAAAATAGGCAAAATATCGACAACACAAATGCATTTCACGCATGCAAATACGTGCATGCACACACAAAAACATACACAAACATACAAGAATGGCCAATAAATACAGAAGAAAATGCTCAGTATCATTAGTCATGATGCTGAAGTACAAATTAACAGCACAATCGTATGCAAATACACACCTGCTAGAACGGCTAAAATTTAAAATGACTGACAGGACCAAATGTTGCTAAGGATAAGAAGGAACTGGAATTCTTAAATACCAGCAGTAGGAACGTAAAACAATACAAACAGTTTAGAAATCAATTTCAAAGGTTTTTCATAAAGTCAAACATGCATATCCCATGATCCAACAATTTTACCCAACTTAGCCAAGAAAAATAAAACTGTCTGTCAACAGAAAAACCTAAACACAAATGTTCATAGCAGCTTAATTTATAGTCAAAACCTGGAAACATCCCAAATGTCCACAAACAAGTGAGTGGATAAATACATTGTAATGTAGTCATACAATGGAATATAATCAACCATAGAAAGTTATAGCAACAAAAGAAGTGATGATACACACAACACCACAGAGGGCCCTCACAGACGTGTTGAGCAAAGAAGCCAGGCAGGAAAGAACACATGTTAAATGATTCCATTTATGTCAAGTTCTAAAGCTGGCAAAACTTAATAAAAATTGGATTCTTGGTTGCCTACAGGATAGGGATTGGCTATAAAGAGGTACAAGTAGCTTTCTTGATGATGAAATGTTCTATTTCTGTTCTTTATTAGAGTGCTTAGATAGATGTATACATTTGTCAAAACTCATCAAACCACATACTTAAAACCTGTGCATTTTATCAGCGTAAATTATACCTCAAAAAAGTTGATTTAATAAAAGCCCCTCTCATTGGAACAGCCTACAGAAAAATGTACAGATGCAGATGTGTCATGCTGGAAAACAGACAGCACAACAGCAGCCTCCACCACGCCTCCCAACCAGCAACTAGCATCCTGAAGGGCACGTTAGAACAGGGCAACACCTTCCGAAGAAATGAAATGATAAAGGCATGGTTTCAGAGGATGTGCTTTGAGCAACAGAACAAGTGCACAGGCAGCATCCCAGCCCTCAACCACGAAGACCCTGAGGAAAGAAGTGGATATTTCTACAGGGCAGTGTGGACCGGTCCTGATGGTCTGGGGCATACCAGAGCTTCCACTTCTGGGGAAAAGAGGAGTCCAATAGAACCAAACTATTTTTTCAGCCACAGAAATTGAGACTCTTTCTTGTTGTTATTGGTGGTAGTGGTGGTGGTAGTATGTGTTTTAACCAGCTTCTTAGGGAGGAAAAACTGCAGTCAGGAATCAGCTCACACAGAGCCTTCACGCCTGGCATCGAAGTAATTTATTGACCTGCATCTACTCCTCCTCGCAGAGGGCAGGTTCAGACACTCTCCTGGGACCACCATAATGTCTTTAGAAGGAGCCAAGAATGCAGATACAGCACCTAGGAGGACCCTATCGGGCTTATTAAATCAATATTCTGAAAGTCAGAGTTGCTAAAACCAAGTTAACTGCTACAAATTCTATATTAATAAGGCTTCTTTCTCTTTGGGTGGTATATGGTATACAAAGAAAAACTATGAGATCTTTTCTGTTTCTTCCATGGTTTCAAACTCAAGGCAGACATATCTGTAGACCACATTAGCTGGGTTCCAGACCTTGTGTCAATACAGGCATCACCCCAGGATGATTTTCCCCAGGGAAAGCCTTTGGCAAACTCTTTTAATGTGAAAATTCTGCAACCCTCTTCAATCGACCTTGAGAATTGTAAATGCAACCCAGAGACGGAACCTGGCTTTTACCTTCTTTAAAAAGATTTAATTCCAACACCCTTACTGAAACTACAAACAACTAGTAGTCACCGTGCAATTCCATTTGACTATAGTTAATATTTATTGCTTTTACTTCTCTGTGGCATTTCCTCAGGCTTGTTTTCATCCTTTGAGCAAACTTCTCTTTATTCTCTACCAAACCATTTTCAAGTTCCTGTCCCAGCTTATGCAAGTCAAACAGTGTGCTCCACTGATCCATCCTCTGACTTGAGTGGGAATCAGGTCCAGGAGCAAAATATGTGCTGGCAAGAAATCTTGTCAGCAGTATATCTCAGCAAGAATCTTGGAACACATGATAGAACAAGATTACAGTGGGGACAGGCTGGAGGTGAGCTTGAAGTCTAGAATATAGGTGGGCATAGAGGACAGATGGGGTCTTACTGATTGGAGGTTGGGGAAGGAGTATAGCCTAAGAAAAGCCCTTACTAACACCAGGCTCCCCCACTGCCCTTCTCTGCCACATGAAAGCATCATCTTTCATGTGCATCCTGTCTAGTCTAAGGGCCCAGGATCCTGGGGACAGAGAAAAAACATAGTCCAAATTGGTTTATTAGTTCAAAATTGGCACCTGTTGTCACTCCTCAGAAAAGCATGACTGGGACAAGGGTGGGTCGATATTGATAATGAGAAAAGGGAAGTCTTTTTTAACCTAGGTTAGATGAGTATTAGTGTAGGGCCTGGACAGAGAAGATCAGGACATGGTCAGCCTGTGCATCTCTGCCATTCTCCCCTATAGTGGACTTATTTATATGAATGTCTTCCCATTAAATTACAGTCTCCTCCCCAACTCCAACCTCCTTGTCCTATTTCCATTCACCTGTTTATTGTTGGTGAACTGTTGGCAGCAGACACAGTGCAACAAATGCATTGAGAGACTAGGAAACCAAGAGCTTCCACTTTTAGCTATGACAGAGAAACTGGGATTAGACTTGTCTTTCCACCATTAACTACTAGAAAACCAAACAGAATATATGAAACAACTATTTTCAGACATTGGACAATAGGCAGCACAAGACTGTGAGCCCTAGAGAAGAGAAATGAACAAGATGAGTTCTATAATCATCTTGACTTTCTGCCTGGAAGCACTTTCCAGATCTCAGTGCAGCGAGAGACAGCCCAAGCAGAACACCACAGTCTAGCTGAACTGAAGAGACAGAGATC